>NC_057808.1:41150101-41228151 GCF_018294505.1 Triticum aestivum
GTATAGTTCATCACGAAGCTCTTGTAGCTTGGTGGCAGTAATTGAAGTCTGTTAATGACACTATCATCAAGAAGATTAACTCCCAGTTGAATCGAGTGATTGTTATACCTAGACATTTTGAGTATATGCTCACTGACAGAACTATTCTCCTCCATTTTGCAGCTGTAGAACTTATTAGAGACTTCATATCTCTCAATCCGGGCATTTGCTTGAAATATTAACTTCAACTCCTGGAACATCTCATATGCTCCATGACGTTCAAAACATCATTGAAGTCCTGATTCTAAGCCGTAAAACATGGCACACTGAACTATCGAGTAGTCATCAGCTTTGCTTTGCCAGACATTCATAACATCAGGCGTTGATCCTGGAGTGGGTTTTGCACCTAGTGGTGCTTCCAGGACGTAATTCTTCTGTGCAGCAATGAGGATAATCCTCAAGTTCCGGACCCAGTCCGTGTAGTTGCTACCATCATCTTTCAACTTAGTTTTCTCTAGGAACGCATTAAAATTCGAAGGAACACTAGCACGGGCCATTGATCTACAACAACATAGACATGCAAAATACTATCAGGTACTAAGTTCATGATAAATTAAAGTTCAATTAATCATATTACTTAAGAATTCCCACTTAGATAGACATGCCTCTAATCATCTAAGTGATCACGTGATCCAAATCAACTAAACCATGTCCGATCATCACGTGAGATGGAGTAGTTTTCAATGGTGAACATCACTATGTTGATCATATCTACTATATGATTCACGCTCGAACTTTCGGTCTCAGTGTTCCGAGGCCATATCTCCATATGCTAGGCTCGTCAAGTTTAACCCGAGTATTCTTCGTGTGCAAAACTGGCTTGCACCCGTTGTATGTGAACGTAGAGCTTATCACACCCGATCATCACGTGGTGTCTCAGCACGACGAACTTTTGCAATGTTGCATACTCAGGGAGAACACTTGTACCTTGAAATTTAGTGAGAGATCATCTTATAATGCTATCGTCGAACTAAGCAAAATAAGATGCATAAAGGATAAACATCACATGCAATCAATATAAGTGATATGATATGTCCATCATCATCTTGTGGCTTTGATCTCCATCTCCAAAGCACCATCATGATCACCATCGTCACCTGCTTGATACCTTGATCTCCGTCGAAGCATCGTTGTCGTCTCGCCAACTATTGCTCCTATGACTATCGCTACCGCTTAGTGATAAAGTAAAGCAATTACATGGCGATTGCCAGTTGCCGATAATTGTGTTACAAAACATGATCATCTCATACAATAAAATTTAGCATCATATCTTGACCATATCACATCACAACATGCCTTGCAAAAACAAGTTAGACGTCCTCTACTTTGTTGTTGCAAGATTTACGTGGCTGCTACGGGCTGAGCAAGAACCGTTCTTACCTACGCATCAAAACCACAATGATTTTTCGTCAAGTGTGTTGTTTTAACCTTCAACAAGGATCGAGCGTAGTCACACTCGATTCAACTAAAGTTGGAGAAACTGACACCCGCCAGCCACCTGTGTGCGAAGCATGTCGGTAGAACCAGTCTCGCATAAGCGTACGCGTAATGTCGGTCCGGGCCGCTTCATCCAACAATACCGCCAAATCAAAGTATGACATGCTGGTAAGCAGTATGACTATTATCGCCCACAACTCTTTGTGTTCTACTGGTGCATATAACATCTACGCATAGACCTGGCTCTAATACCACTGTAGGGGAACGCAGTAATTTCAAAAAAATTCCTACGCACAGGCAAGATCCATCTAGGTGATGCATAGCAACAAGAGAGGAGAGTGTAGCCCACGTACCCTCGTAGACCGAAAGCAGAATCGTTATGACAACACGGTTGATGTAGTCGTACGTCTTCACGATCCGTCCGATCCTAGTACCGAAAGTACGGCACCTCCGCGATCTGCACACGTTCAGCTCGGTGACGTCCCACGAACTCTCGATCTAGCTGAGTGTCGAGGGAGAGCTTCGTCAGCACGATGGCATGATGACGGTGATGATGAAGTTACCGGCGCAGGGCTTCGCCTAAGCACTACGACGATATGACCGAGGTGGATTATCGTGGAGGGGGGCACCGCACACGGCTAAGACAGTTGTTTGTTGTGTGTTCTAGGGTGCCCCATGCCCCCGTATATAAAGGAGCAAGGGGGAGGCCAGCCGGCCCTAGGGTGCGCCAAGGAGGGGAGGAATCCTCCTCCTAGTAGGAGTAGGATTCCTCCTTTCCTAGTCCTACTAGGAGGGGGAAGGAAGGAGTGGGAGAGGGGAAGGAAAGGGAGGGCGCCACCCCCCTCCTAGTCCAATTCGGACTCAAGGGGGAGGGGGCGCGCGGCCTGCCCTGGCAACCCCTCTCTCTCTCCACTAAGGCCCATCTAGGCCCACTAGTTCCCCGGGGGGTTCCGGTAACCCTCCGGCACTCCGGTTTTCTCCGAAATCACCCGGAACACTTCCGGTCTCCGAATATAGCCGTCCAATATATCAATCTTTATGTCTCGACCATTTCGAGACTCCTCGTCATGTCCGTGATCATATCTAGGACTCCGAACTACCTTCGGTACATCAAAACACATGAACTCATAATACCGATCGTCACCGAACGTTAAGCGTGCGGACCCTACGGGTTCGAGAACTATGTAGACATGACCGAGACACGTCTCCAGTCAATAACGAATAGCGGAACCTGGATGCTCATATTGGCTCCCACGTATTCTAAAAAGATCTTTATCGGTCAAACCGCATAACAACATATGTTGTTCCCTTTGTCATCGGTATGTTACTTGCCCGAGATTCGATCGTTGGTATCTCAGTACCTAGTTCAATCTCGTTACCGGTAATGAGATTGAACTAGGTACTGAGATACCGACGATCGAATCTCGGGCAAGTAACATACCGATGACAAAGGGAACAACATATGTTGTTATGCGGTTTGACCGATAAAGATCTTCGTAGAATATGTGGGAGCCAATACAAACATCCAGGTTCCGCTATTGGTTATTGACCGGAGACGTGTCTCGGTCATGTCTACATAGTTCTTGAACCCGTAGGGTCCGCACGCTTAACATTCGGTGACGATTTGTATTATGAGTTTATGTGTTTTGATGTACCGAAGGTAGTTCGGAGTCCCGGATGAGATCAGGGACATGACGAGGAGTCTCGAAATGGTTGAGACGTAAAGATCAATATATTGGAAACCTATGTTTGGACATCGGAATGGTTCCGGATGAGATCAGGGACATGACGAGGAGTCTCTAAATGGTCGAGACGTAAAGATCGATATATTGGACGACTATATTCGGACATCGGAGAGCTTCAGAGTGATTCGGGTATTTTTCGGAGTACCGGAGAGATACGGGAATTCGCCGGGGAGTATATGGGCCTTATTGGGCTTTAGGGGAAAGAGAGAGGAGAGGCTGCCTGCCCCCCAAGGCCTAGTCCGAATTGGACTAGGGGAGGGGCTGCGCCCCCTCCTTCCTTCTCTTCTCTCTTTCCTTTCCTTGACTCCTACTCCTACTACTTGGAAGGGGGGGAATCCTACTCCCGGTGGGAGTAGGACTCCTCCAGGGCGCGCCATAGGGGCCGGCCCTCTCCCCCCTCCTCCACTCCTTTATATACGTGGCCAGGGGCACCCCATAGACACAACAATTGATCTCTTGATCTCTTAGCCATGTGTGGTGCCCCCCTCCATGATATTCCACCTGCTTAGGCGAAGCCCTGCGTCGGTAGCATCATCATCACCGTCAACACGCCGTCGTGCTGACGGAACTCTCCCTCGAAGCTCTGCTAGATCGGAGTTCGTGGGATGTCATCGAGCTGAACGTGTGCTGAACTCGGAGGTGTTGTGCGTTCGGTACTTGGATCGGTCGGATCGTGAAGACGTACGACTACATCAACCGCGTTGTGCTAACGCTTCCACTTTCGGTCTACGAGGGTACGTGGACACACTCTTCCCTCTCGTTGCTATGCATCACCATGATCCTTTGTGTGCGTAGGAATTTTTTTGAAATTACTACGTTCCCCAACAGTGGCATCCGAGCCAGGTTTTATGCGGTGATGTTATATGCACGAGTAGAACACAAGTGAGTTGTGGGTGATACAGGTCATACTGCTTACCAGCATGTCACACTTTGGTTCGGCAGTATTGTTGGATGAAGCGGCTCGGACCGACATTACGCGTACGCTTACGCAAGACTGGTTCTACCGACGTGCTTTGCACACAGGTGGCTGGCGGGTATCAGTTTCTCCAACTTTAGTTGAACCGAGTGTGGCTATGCCCGGTCCTTGTGAAGGTTAAAACAGCACTAACTTGACGAACTATCGTTGTGGTTTTGATGCGTAGGTAAGAACGGTTCTTGCTCAGCCCGTAGCAGCCACGTAAAACTTGCGACAACAAAGTAGAGGACGTCTAACTTGTTTTTGCAGGGCATGTTGTGATGTGATATGTTCAAGGCTTGATGCTATATTTTATTGTATGAGATGATCATGTTTTGTAACCGAGTTATCGGCAACTGGCAGGAGCCATATGGTTGTCGCTTTATTGTATGCAATGTAATCACCCTGTAATTGCTTTACTTTATCACTAAGCGGTAGCGATAGTCGTAGAAGCAATAGTTGGCAAGACGACAATGATGCTATGATGGAGATCAAGGTGTCGCGCCGGTGATGATGGTAATCATGACGGTGCTTCGGAGATGGAGATCACAAGCACAAGATGATGATGGCCATATCATATCACTTATATTGATTGCATGTGATGTTTATATTTTATGCATCTTATTTTGCTTTGTTTGACGGTAGCATTATAAGATGACCTCTCACTAAATTTCAAGATAAAAGTGTTCTCCCTGAGTATGCACCATTGCCAAAGTTCGTCGTGCCCAAACACCACGTGATGATCGGGTGTGATAAGCTCTACGTCCATCTACAATGGGTGCAAGCCAGTTTTGCACACGCAGAATACTCAGGTTAAACTTGACGAGCCTAGCATATGCAGATATGGCCTCGGAACACTGAGACCGAAAGGTCGAGCATGAATCATATAGTAGATATGATCAACATAGTGATGTTCGCCATTGAAAACTACTCCATTTCACGTGATGATCGGTTATGGTTTAGTTGATTTGGATCACGTGATCACTTAGATGATTAGAGGGATGTCTATCTAAGTGGGAGTTCTTAAGTAATATGATTAATTGAACTTTAATTTATCATGAACTTAGTCCTGGTAGTATTAGCATATCTATGTTGTAGATCAATAGCTCGCGATGTTGCTCCCCGTTTATTTTTTTTATGTTCCTAGAGAAAACTAAGTTGAAAGATGTTAGTAGCAATGATGCGGATTGGATCCGTCATCTGAGGTTTATCCTCATTGCTGCACAGAAGAATTATGTCCTTGATGCACCACTAGGTGACAGACCTATTGCAGGAGCAGATGCAGACATTATGAACGGTTTGACAAAAGCTCGGTATGATGACTACTTGATAGTTAAGTGCACCATGCTTTACGGCTTAGAACCGGGACTTCAAAAATGTTTTGAATGCCACGGAGCATATAAGATGTTCCAAGAGTTGAAATTGGTATTTCATACTCATGCCCGTGTCGAGAGGTATGAGACCTCTGATAGTACTTTGCCTACAAGATGGAGGAGAATAGCTCAACCGGTGAGCATGTGCTCAGATTGTCTGGGTACTACAATTGCTTGATGTCGGGACCCCGATTCTAAGTCACACCGATCTAGCATGTAACACCTCATATCACTTTGCGGCCTCACGCACAGCATTCCCACGGGTGTCGCCTTACCATGGCCCGGGACCGTTTGCGCCTTTTGGCTCACGTATATGATAGTGTCGCTAGCATCCATATGACAGAGAACCCGGGCCAACATGACTAGTCATGAACCCAAAGTGACACTAACTTACGGGGACAGGCATACATGAAACAACATCGAGCATGTCAGTCAGCAGCGTGTGAATCCGGGCTGTAGCAACTGGGCTAACAGGACTCCGGGAACCCGGGCTGTAGCAGGCTAGGCAGGACTCCGGATGTCACCGCGTGACATTTCCCCGAAGGGACAGACACAGGAACGAAGTGAATCACATGCCGGCCAGTCTAAGTGTTCCGAAGCAGTAGTGCTGGGCTAGCAGGACTCCGGTAAACCGGGCTGTAGCGGACTACCATGGCTCGGTGGAAGCACTAGACTACATTTCCCCATAAGATAGGCTACCAAGGATAGACAACTAGGTTGTCGGATCCCACACATAGCAATACACGTTACACGTACGCATAACATGCAAGTATGTGTTGTACAACATGGCATCACAACATAATGCAAACTCATATAGATAAAAGGCCCAGAAGAGCCACATAGCATTAAGTACAAACAGGGGTCACATGACCCATCATTCAGAGCATACAAGCAACGGAAGCATTACATGTCTGAGTACAGACAACTACAAAAGAAAAGGGCGAGAAGCCTGACTATCTACAAGCCCCTCCCAAGGGTACAAGATCGTAGCTGAGGTACAAGCTACTCGTCGAAGTCCAAGCGGAACTACTAATAAGACTGAAGTCTCCGCTGAAAAACGTAAATAAAGCAACATGAGTACAAAGGTACTCAGCAAGACTTACATCAGATCCTATCATACATGCATTTGTATCAAGAAGGTAGTGTGGGGTTTAGTTGCAGCAAGCCAGCTTTGACTCAGTGGCTATCCTGTTCTACGACTATGAGAAACTTCTTTGAGGTAAGAAGGCGCACACGAGTCCACTAATCACCACCTCAATACACCACTATGGATTCATTCCCGTCTCACTACGAGAAGCCATCCATAGCACTCCACTTATCTTGAGCATTTTAGAGTATCCACTTCAAGTTGTCTATGTACCACGTAAGCATCCAAGAAGTCCATAACCGAGGACACGGCTATTCGAATAGATCATGATAACCCTGCAGGGGTGTACTGCTTCACACACGCTCTCGCCACTTACCGCCATGTACACGTCATGTACCTCGGCAACCTTCAAGCGGAAGCCTAGCGAGGGTGTCGGCCACGACCTGACTAACCACACAAGACTCTAGTCCAGGTTTATCGCCTATTCGGGTTCCATCCGCAAGGAGATCCGGCCGGGGTGTCGCTCACGGCCCCAAACGACGTGTGCAGGGTTCCCGAGCCCACCATCCAGGTGCCACTGGGTACACCAGGCCACGTGTGCCTAGTCTGTCCCAAGCCCACCCTGCCGGGTGCCACTCGGTAGAAAAATAGCACTACCTACAAACACCAGAAACTATTTGCAACTCCTGGACAGAGATCAAGGCGGTTAATAATGTTGGGGAACGTAGCAGAAATTCAAAATTTTCTACGCATCACCAAGATCAATCTATGGAGTAATCTAGCAACGAGGGGAAGGGGAGTGCATCTACATACCCTTGTAGATCGCGATGCGGAAGCGTTGCAAGAACGCGGATGAAGGAGTCGTACTCATAGCGATTCAGATCGCGGTTGATTCCGATCTAAGCGCCGAACCACGGCGCCTCCGCGTTCAACACACGTGCAGCCCGGTGACGTCTCCCACGCCTTGATCCAGCAAGGAGAGAGGGAGAGGTTGGGGAAGACTCCGTCCAGCAGCATCACGACGGCGTGGTAGTGGTGGAGGAGTGTGGCAATCCTGCAGGGCTTCGCCAAGCACTGCGGGAGAGGAGGAGGACATGGAAGAGGGGAAGGGATGCGCCAAGAGAAGAAGAACTTCGTGCCTTGGGCTGCCCCTTTGCCTCCACTATATATAGGGGGAGAGGGAGGGCTGCGCCCCCACCTAGGGTTCCCTCCCTATGGGTGGCGGCAGCCCCAATCCCCATCTGGGGTGGCGGCCAAGTGGGGGGAGAGGGAGGCGTACCAGGCATGGGCCTTTAGGGCCCATCTGCCCTAGGGTTTGCCCCCTCTTCTCTCTAGGCGCATGGGCCTTGGTGGGGAGGCGCCCCAGCCCATCTAGGGGCTGGTCCCTTCTCACACTTGGCCCATGTATGCCTCCAGGGCCCGTGGCCCCTCCCGGTGGACCCCCGGACCCCTCCGGTGGTCCCGGTACACTACCGGTGATGCCCGGAACACTTCCGGTGGCCAAAACCATACTTCCTATATATAAATCTTTACCTCCAGACCATTCCGGAACTCCTCGTGACGTCCGGGATCTCATCCGGGACTCCGAACAACATTCGGTAACCACGTACATTTATTCCCTATAACCCTAGCGTCATCGAACCTTAAGCGTGTAGACCCTACGGGTTCGGGAACCATGCAGACATGACCGAGACGTTCTCCGGTCAATAACCAACAGCGGGATCTGGATACCCATGTTGGATCCCACATGTTCCACGATGATCTCATCGGATGAACCACGATGTCGGGGATTCAATCAATCCCGTATTCAATTCCCTTTGTCTACCGGTATGTTACTTGCCCGAGATCCGATCGTCGGTATCCCGATACCTTGTTCAATCTCGTTACCGGCAAGTCTCTTTACTCGTTCCGTAACTCACATCATCCCGTGATCAACTCCTTGGTCACATTGTGCACATTATGATGATGTCCTACCGAGTGGGCCCAGGGATACCTCTCCGTTTACACGGAGTGACAAATCCCAGTCTCGATTCGTGCCAACCCAACAGACACTTTCGGAGATACCTGTAGTGCACCTTTATAGCCACCCAGTTACGTTGTGACGTTTGGTACACCCAAAGCATTCCTACCGTATCCGGGAGTTGCACAATCTCATGGTCTAAGGAAATTATACTTGACATTAGAAAATCTCTGAGCAAACGAACTACACGATCTTGTGCTAAGCTTAGGATTGGGTCTTGTCCATCACATCATTCTCCTAATGATGTGATCCCGTTATCAACGACATCCAATGTCCATGGTCAGGAAACCGTAACCATCTATTGATCAACGAGCTAGTCAACTAGAGGCTTACTAGGGACATGGTGTTGTCTATGTATCCACACATGTATCTGAGTTTCCTATCAATACAATTCTAGCATGGATAATAAACGATTATCATGAACAAGGAAATATAATAATAACCTATTTATTATTGCCTCTAGGGCATATTTCCAACAGTCTCCCACTTGCACTAGAGTCAATAATCTAGTCCACATCACCATGTGATTAACACTCATAGGTCACATCACCATGTGACCAACATCCAAAGAGTTTACTAGAGTCAACAATCTAGTTCACATCACTATGTGATTAACACTCAATGAGTTCTGGTTTGATCATGTTATGCTTGTGAGAGAGGTTATTAGTCAATGGGTCTGAACCTTTCAGATCCGTGTGTGCTTTACGAATATCTATGTCATCTTGTGGACGCTACCACGCGCTACTTGGAGCCATTTCAAATAACTGCTCTACTATAGGAATCCGGTTTACTACTCGGAGTCATCCGGATTAGTGTCAAAGTTCGCATCGACGTAACCCTTTATGACGAACTCCTTTTCACCTCCATAATCAAGAAAATCCTTAGTCCACTAGATACTAAGGATAAGTTCGACCGCTGTCATGTGATCCATTCCCGGATCACTATTGTACCCCTTGACCAACTCATGGCAAGGCACACTTCATGTGCGGTACACAGCATAGCATACTGTAGAGCCTACGTCTGAAGCATAGGGGACGACCTTCGTCCTTTCTCTCTCTTCTGTTGTGGTCAGGTCTTGAGTCTTACTCAATACTCACACCTTGTAACACAACCAAGAACTCCTTCTTTGCTGATCTATTTTGAACTCTTTCAAAATCATGTCAAGGTGTGCGTTCTTTGAAAGTATCATCGGGCGTCTTGATCTATCTCTATAGATCTTGATGCCCAATATGTAAGCAGCTTTTATCCAGGTCTTCCTTTGAAAAACTCCTTTCAAACAACCCTTTATGCTTTCCAGAAATTTTACATCATTTCGGATCAACAATATGTCAGTCACATATACTTATCAGAAATGTTGTAGCGCTCCCACTCACTTTATTGTAAATACAAGTTTCTAACAAACTTTGTATAAACCCAAAAACTTTGATCACTCCATCAAAGCGTATATTCTGACTCCGAGATGCTTGCTCTAGTCCATGGAAGGATCGCTGGAGCTAGCATATCTTTTAGCATCCTTAGGATCGACAAAACCTTTTTGATTGTATCACATACAACCTTTCCTTACGAAAACTGGTAAGGAAACTTGTTTTGACATCCATGTGCCAGATTTCATAAATGTAGCTAATGCTAACATGATTCCGACGGACTTAAGCATCGCTACGGATGAGAGAATCTCATCGTAGTCAACTCCTTGAACTTGTGAAAATACTCTTTGCCACAAGTCGAGCTTCATAGACGGTAACATTACCGTCCATGTCCGTCTTCTTCTTAAAGATCCATTTATCTCAATGGCTTGCCGATCATCGGGCAAGTTCACCAAAGTCCATGCTTTGTTCTGATACATGGATCCTATCTCGGATTTCATGGCTTCTAACCATTTGTCGGAATATGGGCCCACCATCACTTCTCCATAGCTCGTAGGTTCATTGTTGTCTAGCAACATGACTTCCAAGACAGGATTACGTACCACTCTGAAGTAGTACGCATAGTCGACCTACGAGGTTTGGTAGTGACTTGATCCGAAGTTTCATGATCAATATCATAAGCTTCCACTTCAATTGGTGTAGGTGCCACAGGAACAACTTCCTGTGCCCTGCTACACACTAGTTGAAGTGACGGTTCAATAACCATATCAAGTCTCCACCATCCTCCCACTCAATTCTTTCGAGAGAAACTTTTCCTCGAGAAAGGACCTGTTTCTAGAAACAATCACCTTGCTTCCGGATCTGAAATAGGAGGTATGCCCAACTATTTTGGGTATTCTATGAAGATGCATTTATCCGCTTTGGGTTCGAGCTTATCAGCCTGAAACTTTTTCACATAAGCATCGCAGCCCCAAACTTTTAACAAATGATAACTTAGGTTTCTCTAAACGGTGTCGTCTCAACGGAATTGCGTGGTGCCCTATTTAAAGTGAATGCGGTTGTCTCTAATGCCTAACCCATAAACGATAGTTGTAATTCGATAAGAGACATCATGGTATGCACCATATCCAATAGGGTGCAGTTATGATGTTCGGACACACCATCACACTGTGGTGTTCCAGGCAATATTAATTGTGAAACACTTTCCACAATGTCTTAATTGTGTGCCAAACTCATAACTCAGATACTCATCTCTATGATCATATCACAGACATTTTATCCTCTTGTCACGACGATCTTTAACTTCACTCTGAAATTATTTGAACCTTTCAATAATTCAGACTTGTGTTTCATCAAGTAAATACACTCAGCATCTACTCAAATCATCTGTGAAGTAAGAACATAACGATATTCACTGCATGCCTTAGCACTCATTGGAATGCATACATCAAAATGTATTACTTCCAATAAGTTGCTCTCTTGTTCCATCTTACTGAAAACGAGGCCTTTCAGTCATCTTGCCCATGTGGTATGATTTGCATGTCTCAAGTGATTCAAAATCAAGTGAGTCCAAACGATCCATCTGCATGGAGTTTCTTCATGCAGATATACCAATAGACATGGTTCGCATGTCTCAATCTTTTCAAAAACGAGTGAGTCCAAAGATCCATCTACATGGAGCTTCTTCATGCGTTCTATACCAATATGACTCAAATGGCAGTGCCACAAGTATGTGGTATTATCATTACTATTTTATATCTTTTGGCACGAACATGTGTATCACTGCGATCGAGATTCACTTTAGGTGCAAGACCATTGAAGGTATTATTCAAATAAACAGAGTAACCATTATTCTCCTTAAATGAATAACCGTATTGCGATAAACATAACCCAATCATGCTCAACACAAACACCAAATCTCGATGGTAGAAGGAGCATGCGATGCTTGATCACATCAACCTTGGAAACACTTCCAACACATATCGTCATCTCACCTTTAGCTAGTCTCCGTTTATTCCGCAGCTTTTATTTCGAGTTACTAACACTTAGCAACCGAACCGGTATCTAATACCCTGGTGCTGCTAAGAGTACTAGTAAAGTACACATTCATATAACGTATATCCAATATACTTCTGTCGACCTTGTCTGCCTTCTCATCTACCAAGTATCTAGGGTAGTACTGCTTCAGTGACCGTTCCCCTCATTACAGAAGCACTTAGTCTCGGGTTTGGGTTCAACCTTGGGATTCTTCACTAGAGCAGCAAGCGATTTGCTGTTTCATGAAGTATCCCTTTTGCCCTTGCCCTTCTAGAAACTAGTGGTTTTACTAACCATCAACAATTGATGCTCCTTCTTGATTTCTACTTTCGCGGTGTCAAACATCGCGAGTTACTCAAGGATCATCATCTATCCTTGATATTTATAGTTCATCACGAAGCTCTAATAGCTTGGTGGCAGTGATTATGGAGAACCATCACTATCTCATCTGGAAGATTAACTCCCACTCGATTCAAGTGATTGTAGTACTCAGACAATCTGAGCACATGCTCAATGATTGAGCTTTTCTCCTTAGTTTGCAGGCTTAAGAAACTTGTCAGAGGTCTCATACCTCTTGACGTGGGCACTAGTCTGAAATCCCAATTTCAGTCTTCGGAACATCTCATATGTTCTGCGACGTTTCAAAAACTGTCTTTGGTGCCACAATTCTAAACCGTTAGCATTACGCACTGAACTATCACGTAGTCGTCAAACGTGTATGCCAGATGTTTCATAACATCTACAGACGACGCTGAGGTTCAGCACACCGAGCAGTGCATTAAGGACATAAGCCTTCTGTGCAGCAATGAGGACAATCCTCAGTTTACGGACCCAGTCCGCATAATTGCTACTACCAACTTTCAACTAAATTTTCTCTAGGAACATATCTTAACCAGTAGAACTAAAGCGCAAGCTATGACATAATTTGCAAAGACCTTTTTGACTATGTTCATGATAATGAAGTTCATCTGATTATGAACTCCCACTCAGATAGACATCCCTCTAGTCATCTAAGTGATACATGATCCGACTCAAACTAGGCCGTGTCCGATCATCACGTGAGACGGACTAGTCATCATCGATGAACATCTCCATGTTGATCGTATCTACTATACGACTCATGTTCGACCTTTCGATCTCTTGTGTTCCGAGGCCATGTCTGTACATGCTAGGCTCGTCAAGTCAACCTAAGTGTTTTGCATGTGTTCCGAGGCCATGTCTGTACATGCTAGGCTCATCAACACCCGTTGTATTCGAACGTTAGAATCTATCACACCCGATCATCACGTGGTGCTTCGAAACAACGAACCTTCGCAACGGTGCACAGTTAGGGGGAACACGTCTCTTGAAATTTTTAGTGAGGGATCATCTTATTTATGCTACCGTCGTTCTAAGCAAATAAGATGTAAACATGATAAACATCACATCAATCAAATAGTGACATGATATGGCCAATATCATTTTGCTCCTTTGATCTCCATCTTCGGGGCACCATGATCATCTTTGTCACCGGCATGACACCATGATCTCCATCATTGTGTCTTCATGAAGTTGTCACGCCAACGATTACTTCTACTTCTATGGCTAACGCGCTTAGCAATAAAGTAAAGTAATTTACATGGCGTTATTCAATGACGCGCAGGTCATACAAAAAATAAAGACAACTCCTATGGCTCCTGCCGGTTGTCATACTCACCGACATGCAAGTCGTGATTCCTATTACAAGAATATGATCAATCTCATACATCACATATATCATTCATCACATCTTCTGGCCATACCACATCACATAGCAAATGCTGGAAAAACAAGTTAGACGTCCTCTAATTGTTGTTGCAAGTTTTTACGTGGCATGTATAGGTTTCTAGCAAGAACGTTTCTTACCTACGTAAAACCACAACGTGATATGCCAATTTCTATTTACCCTTCATAAGGACCATTTTCATCGAATCCGTTCCAACTAAAGTGGGAGAGACAGACACCCGCTAGCCACCTTATGCAACTAGTGCATGTCAGTCGGTGGAACCTGTCTCACATAAGCGTACGTGTAAGGTCGGTCCGGGCCGCTTCATCCCACAATGCCGCCGAAACAAGATAAGACTAGTAGCGGCAAGAAGAATTGGCAACATCTACGCCCACAACTGCTTTGTGTTCTACTCGTGCATAGAAACTACGCATAGACCTAGCTCATGATGCCACTGTTGGGGAACGTAGCAGAAATTCAAAATTTTCTACGCATCACCAAGAACAATCTATGGAGTAATCTAGCAACGAGGGGAAGGGGAGTGCATCTACACACCCTTGTAGATCGCAATGCGGAAGCGTTGCAAGAACGCGGATGAAGGAGTCGTACTCGTAGCGATTCAGATCGCGGTTGATTCCGATCTAAGCGCCGAACCACGGCGCCTCCGCGTTCAACACACGTGCAGCCCGATGACGTCTCCCACGCCTTGATCCAGCAAGGAGAGAGGGAGAGGTTGGGGAAGACTCCGTCCAGCAGCAGCACGATGGCGTGGTAGTGGTGGAGGAGTGTGGCAATCCTGCAGGGCTTCGCCAAGCACTGCGGGAGAGGAGGAGGACATGGAAGAGGGGAAGGGTTGCGCCAAGAGAAGAAGAACTTCGTGCCTTGGGCTGCCCCTTTGCCTCCACTATATATAGGGGGAGAGGGAGGGCTGCGCCCCCACCTAGGGTTCCCTCCCTATGGGTGGCGGCAGCCCCAATCCCCATCTGGGGTGGCGGCCAAGTGGGGGGAGAGGGAGGCGTACCAGGCATGGGCCTTTAGGGCCCATCTGCCCTAGGGTTTGCCCCCTCTTCTCTCTAGGCGCATGGGCCTTGGTGGGGAGGCGCCCCAGCCCACCTAGGGGCTGGTCCCTTCTCACACTTGGCCCATGTATGCCTCCAGGGCCCGTGGCCCCTCCCGGTGGACCCCCGGACCCCTCCGGTGGTCCCGGTACACTACCGGTGATGCCCGGAACACTTCCGGTGGCCAAAACCATACTTCCTATATATAAATCTTTACCTCCAGACCATTCCGGAACTCCTCGTGACGTCCGGGATCTCATCCGGGACTCCGAACAACATTCGGTAACCACGTACATTATTCCCTATAACCCTAGCGTCATCGAACCTTAAGCGTGTAGACCCTACGGGTTCGGGAACCATGCAGACATGACCGAGACGTTCTCTGGTCAATAACCAACAGCGGGATCTGGATACCCATGTTGGCTCCCACATGTTCCACGATGATCTCATCGGATGAACCACGATGTCGGGGATTCAATCAATCCCGTATTCAATTCCCTTTGTCTACCGGTATGTTACTTGCCCGAGATTCGATCGTCGGTATCCCGATACCTTGTTCAATCTCGTTACCGGCAAGTCTCTTTACTCGTTCCGTAACTCACATCATCCCGTGATCAACTCCTTGGTCACATTGTGCACATTATGATGATGTCCTACCGAGTGGGCCCAGGGATACCTCTCCGTTTACACGGAGTGACAAATCCCAGTCTCGATTCGTGCCAACCCAACAGACACTTTCGGAGATACCTGTAGTGCACCTTTATAGCCACCCAGTTACGTTGTGACGTTTGGTACACCCAAAGCATTCCTACCGTATCCGGGAGTTGCACAATCTCATGGTCTACGGAAATGATACTTGACATTAGAAAAGCTCTGAGCAAACGAACTACACGATCTTGTGCTAGGCTTAGGATTGGGTCTTGTCCATCACATCATTCTCCTAATGATGTGATCCCGTTATCAACGACATCCAATGTCCATGGTCAGGAAACCGTAACCATCTATTGATCAACGAGCTAGTCAACTAGAGGCTTACTAGGGACATGGTGTTGTCTATGTATCCACACATGTATCTGAGTTTCCTATCAATACAATTCTAGCATGGATAATAAACGATTATCATGAACAAGGAAATATAATAATAACCTATTTATTATTGCCTCTAGGGCATATTTCCAACAAATAAGTCGAGAGAGCTTGGAGCGCCCGGAGCCCAATGTGTGGTAGTAGCTAGTCATTGGACAACTTACACAGAACTCGGTTCTTAAGGACGGTCCTAATGAGACAACCCACCATGTACTCCTACATGGCCTCTCACCGCTACCTTTACCAAATCGTGTTCACACGCTTAACTCTCGGCACCAGAACATATCGTAACACTCCAATTCATTTCCAATGAACCAGACCTGACACAACTCTAAGCAATAGCAGGCATGGCATGGTAGGAACACAACATGGCTCAATCAACTCCTACACATGCTAGTGGGTTTCAACTATTTACTGTGGCAATGACAGGTCATGCAGAGGAATGGGTTCAACGACCGCAGCATAAAGTAGCAGTTGAATCGTTGTTGTCCTAATGCATAAAAGAGAGCAGGAGCGAGAGAGTAGGATTGTATCGGAATGAACAAGGGGGTTTGCTTGCCTGGTAGATCAACAGGGTGGCACTGCTCCTCAGACAGGTACTCTAGAACACTCTCCGGAGCAGGACCTATCGAAAAGGAACGGTGTCGACAATCAAAACACAATCATATGCAACAATATGATGCATGAATATGGCATGAATATGTGATGTGTTTTGAGCTAATGCATTTAGCATTTAACTTGGAAGAGATCCATTTGAACCAAAGGTTCAAATGCAACTCTAATATAAGTCCCTTTAAATGCCATAAGTGTGTTTTCATATATACAGCATGTATAGGTTGGTTTGTCATGCATGAAAATGGTACAGATGGATGGATTGAATTTTTCTGATCATTTTTCATATATAAATTATTTAAATCTGAGCTACGGTTGAATTTCTATGAATTTTTGAAGTTTATATCATTTTCTGGAATTTCCTGATTTAATTTAAATCCAGAAAATGAATAACTGTGTCAGCACTGCATCATGCTTGCGTCACCAAGTCAACAGCGCTGACTGGGGTCAAACCTGGCGTGTGGGGGCCACACGTCAGTGACACACGTTTTAAACAAAGGGTTTAATTTATTCTAATTATAGGATTAGGCGCAGGGGCCCACTGTCAGTGTCCCAGAGGGGGGGTAATTAGTGCGGTTTGACCCGGGTTGACCGGCGGTTAGTCGCCGGCGAGGCCGAGCGCGGCGGAGCGCGTCGGGTTCGTCGCTCCGGCGACCATTTGGGCAGCGGAGGCCACCTACGCGAAGCCCAGGCTCGCGCGCATCCAGTGGGACACGCAGGAGACTGTGGGGTGGTCAGAGCTCGCCGGAGCGAAGCTCGTGGCGGTGGCCGGAGTTCGGCCAAGTGCGGTGAGGTGCTGCGGGGAACAGGGGAGTGAGCGAAGAGGCTCTACGGCCTCCTGGCGTCACCAGGAGCACGGTGACGCGCTCGGTTGCGGCCTGCGGTGGCCAGGGCGACGGCGGCGACATGGACGGCGGCGAGGAGCTACGGCCATGGTGGGGGTCGGGGCTACAGCGCAGGAACGGAGAAACGGAGAGAGGGAACGGGGCAGGAGCTCACGGCGGACTCGACGGCGTCGTCAGAGAGCTCGGGGACGCACTGAAGACGGTGGGGCAGCAAAGACGATCTCAGGCGGCCGGAGATGAAGACGACGGCGATGGAGGCGCTCCAGGGCCTCCCAAGGCGCGTGGCTCGACGGAGAGGTAGCCGGCGACGTGGCGGAGCTTCTGGGCGCGACGGAGGTGCGAGGGGACGGCGGTGGCTGCGGCAGCAGCGAGCGGCGGCGACGGTGGCGTTCGGCCGGGTCGAGAGAGAGAGAACCAGGCGAGGAGGGGAAACGGGAGAGAGTGAGAGAGGCTTGGGGGGGTCGCGTGGCGACGTCCGGGCGTTCCAGGCGACGAGAGGGAGAAGCAGGAGGTGGTGCGCATGCGCGCAGGCGGCGAGCGCGTGCCCATCGTCCTCCTGGCGCGAGGAAGGGGACGACTGGCACGGCCAGCTGGCTGGGCCGGCCTGCTGGCATGCTGGGCTAGGCCAGGCTGCACAGTGACGGGCTGCACAGGGAGGTAAGTGCAGGTGGGTTTTCTTCCTTTCTTTCTATTTTTGTTTTCTGTAATTTGTTTTGATTTAGTTTTAAACACTAAATCATTTTATTTAGTTCTGTCAATTTTTGTAGGAACTAGTTGGATTGCTCCAAAACTCCTCACCAATTAACAGAATTTTTGGACATATATTATATATATAGCAAATATATATCCAAAGCAAATAATTATGCATTAATTCCAAATGGCCAAAATAAATACTTATAAGCTCCTGAAAATATTGGTTTGATTTTTATCTCTGTCCAATATTTTCACAGAGTAACATGAACATTTTCTTGGACCTTTTTGGAGCAATTTTTATCTGGGTCATTATCAGAAATGATTTCTGAGGGTTTCACGAATCCCCATTTCAAATTTAAATGAAATTTAGACATGATGCACACATGACTAGCTAGTCTAGGTCATACCAGAACTAGGGACGTGACACTTGAATCAAGTGGGAGTTAATCTTCCAGATAAGATAGTAATTGACAGAATTCTCTAGTCACTATCACCAAGTTAATAGAACTTCGTGATGAACTATAATATGCAAGGGATGACGAAAATAATTCCCGAGCTCTTCGCGATGCTGAAATCGACGAAGGTAGAAATCAAGAAAAGCATCAAGTGTTGATGGTTGACAAGACCACTAGTTTCAAGAAAAGGGAAAAGGGAAGAAGGGGAACTTCAAGAAGAACGCCAAGCAAGTTGCTACTCAAGTGAAGAAGCCCAAGTCTGTACCTAAGCCTGAGACTAAGTGCTTCTACTACAAAGGGACTGGTCACTGGAAGCGGAACTGCCCCAAGTATTTGGCGGATAAGAAGGATGGAAAGTGAACAAAGGTATATTTGATATATAGATTATTGATGTGTATTTTACTAGTGTTCGTAGCAACCCCTCGGTATTTGATACTGGTTCAGTTGCTAAGAGTAGTAACTCGAAACAGGAGTTGCAGAATGAACAGAGACTAGTTAAGGGTGAAGTGACGATGTGTGTTGGAAGTGGTTCCAAGATTGATATGATCATCATCGCACACTCCCTACACTTTTGGGGTTAGTGTTGAACCTAAATAAGTGTTATTTGGTGTTTGCGTTGAGCATGAATATGATTTGATCATGTTTATTGCAATACGGTTATTCATTTAAGTTAAGAATAATTGTTGTTCTATTTACATGAATAAAACCTTCTATGGTAATACACCCAATGAAAATGGTTTGTTGGATCTCGATCGTAGTGATACACATATTCATAATATTGAAGCCAAAAGATGCAAAGTTAATAATGATAGTGAAACTCATTTGTGGCACTGCCGTTTAGGTCATATTGGTGTAAAGCGCATGAAGAAACTCCATGCTGATGGGATTTTGGAATCACTTGATTATGAATCACTTGATGCTTGCGAACCATGCCTTATGGGCAAGATGACTAAAGACTCCATTCTCCGGAACAATGGATGCGATCTGATGATTGTTGAGGCTCGCGGCGGGTATCGTTATTTTTCTGACCTTCACAGATGATTTGAGCAGATATGGGTATATCTACTTGATGAAACATAAGTCTGAAACATTTGAAAAGTTCATATAATTTCAGAGTGAAGTGGAAAATCATCATAACAAGAAAATAAAGTTTCTACGATCTGATCGTGGAGGAGAATATTTGAGTTACGAGTTTGGTCTTCATTTGAAACAATGCGGAATAGTTTCGCAACTCACGCCACCTGGAACACCATAGCATAATGGTGTGTCCGAACATCGTAACCATACTTTATTAGATATGGTGCAATCTATGATGTCTCTTACCGATTTACCACTATCGTTTTGGGGTTATGCATTAGAGACAGCTGCATTCACGTTAAATAGGGCACCATCTAAATCCATTGAGACGACACCTTATAAACTTTGGTCTGGCAAGAAACCAAAAGTTGTCGTTTCTTAAAATTTGGGGTTGCGATGCTTATGTGAAAAAGTTTCATCCTGATAAGCTCAAACCCAAATTGGAGAAATGTGTCTTCATAGGATACCCAAAGGAGACAGTTGGGTACACCTTCTATCACAGATCCGAAGGCAAGATATTCATTGCTTATAATGGATCCTTTCTAGAGAAGGAGTTTCTCGCGAAAGAAGTGAGTGGGAGGAAAGTAGAACTTGATGAGGTAACTGTACCTGCTCCCTTATTGGAAAGTAGTTCATCACAGAAATTTGTTCCTGTGACTCCTACACCAATTAGTGAGGAAGCTAATGATGATGATCATGTAACTTCAGATCAAGTTACTACCAAACCTCGTAGGTCAACCAGAGTGAGATCCGCACCAGAGTGGTATGGTAATCCTGTTTTGGAGGTCATGTTACTTAACCATGACGAACCTACGAACTATGAGGAAGCGATGATGAGCCCAGATTCCGCGAAATGGCTTGAGGCCATGAAATCTGAGATGGGATCCATGTATCAGAACAAAGTGTGGACTTTGGTTGACTTGCCCGATGATCGGCAAGCCATAGAAAATAAATGGATCTTCAAGAGGAAGACAGACGCTGATAGTAGTGTTACTATCTACAAAGCTAGACTTGTCGAAAAAGGTTTTGACAAAGTTCAAGGTGTTGACTATGATGAGATTTTCTCACTCGTAGCGATGCTTAAGTCTGTCCGAATCATGTTAGCAATTGCCGCATTTTATGAAATTTGGCAAATGGATGTCAAAACTGCATTCCTTAATGGATTTCTTAAAAGAAGAGTTGTATATGATGCAACCAGAAGGTTTTGTCAATCCAAAAGATGCTAACAAAGTGTGTAAGCACCAGTGGTCCATTTATGGACTGGTGCAAGCATCTCGGAGTTGGAATGTACGTTTTGATAGTGTGATAAAAGCATATAGTTTTATACAGACTTGCGGTGAAGCATGTATTTACAAGAAAGTGAGTGGGAGCACTACAGTCTTTCTGATAAGTATATGTGAATGACATATTGTTGATCTGAAATGATGTAGATTTTTCTGGAAAGCATAAAGGAGTATTTGAAAGGAGTTTTTTTCAAAGAAAGACCTCGGTGAAGCTGCTTACATATTGAGCATCAAGATCTATAGAGATAGATCAAGACGCTTGATAAGTTTTTTCAATGAGTACATACCTTGACAAGATTTTGAAGTAGTTCAAAATGGAACAGTCAAAGAAAGAGTTCTTGCGTGTGTTACAAGGTGTGAAATTGAGTAAGACTCAAAGCCCGACCACGGGAGAAGATAGAAAGAGAATGAAAGTCATTCCCTATGCCTCAGCCATAGGTTCTATAAAGTATGCCATGCTGTGTACCAGATCTATTATATACCCTACACTGAGTTTAGCAAGGGAGTACAATAGTGATCTAGGAGTAGATCACTGGACAGTGGTCAAAATTATCCTTAGTGGAATGAGGATACGTTTCTCGATTATGGAGGTGACAAAAGGTTCATCGTAAAGGGTTACGTCGATGCAAGTTTTGACACTGACCCAGATGACTCTAAGTCTCAATCTGGATACATATTGAAAGTGGGAGCAATTAGCTAGAGTAGCTCCGTGCAGAGCATTGTTGACATAGAAATTTGTAAAATACATACGGATCTGAATGTGGCAGACCCGTTGACTAAACTTCTCTCACAAGCAAAACAAGATCACACCTTAGTACTTTTTGGGTGTTAATCACATAGTGATGTAAACTAGATTATTGACTCTAGTAAACCCTTTGGGTGTTGGTCACATGACGATGTGATCTATGGGTGTTAATCACATGGTGATGTGAACTGTTGGTGTTAAATCACATGGCGATGTGAACTAGATTATTGACTCTAGTGCAAGTGGGAGACTGAAGGAAATATGCCCTAGAGGCAATAATAAAGTTATTATTTATTTCCTTATTCTCATGATAAATGTTTATTATTCATGCTAGAATTGTATTAACCAGAAACGTAATACATGTGTGAATACATAGACAAACAGAGTGTCACTAGTATGCCTCTACTTGACTAGCTCGTTGATCGAAGATGGTTATGTTTCCCAGCCATAGACATGACTTGTCATTTGATTAACGGGATCACATCATTAGGAGAATGATGTGATTGACTTGACCCATTCCATTAGCTTACACTTGATCGTTTAGTATGTTGCTATTGCATTCTTCATGACTTATACATGTTCCTATGACTATGAGATTATGCAACTCCCGTTTACCGGAGGAACATTTGTGTGCTACCAAACGTCACAACGTAACTGGGTGATTATAAAGGTACTCTATAGGTGTCTCCGAAGGTACTTGTTGGGTTGGCGTATTTCGAGATTAGGATTTGTCACTCCGATTGTCGGAGAGGTATCTCTGGGCCCTCTCGGTAATGCACATCACTATAAGCCTTGCAAGCAATGTGACTAATGAGTTAGTTGCGGGATGATGCATTATAGACCGAGTAAAGAGACTTGCTGGTAACGAGATTGAACTAGGTATTGAGATACCGACGATCGAATCTCGGGCAAGTAACATACCGATGACAAAGGAAACAACATATGTTGTTATGCGGTTTGACCGATAAAGATCTTCGTAGAATATGTAGGAGCCAATATGAGCATCCAGGTTCCGGTATTGGTTATTGACCGGAGAAGTGTCTCGGTCATGTCTACATAGTTCTCGAACCCGTAGGGTCCGCACGCATAACGTTCGGTGACGATTTGTATTATAAGTTTATGTGTTTTGATATACCGAAGGTAGTTCGGAGTCCTGGATGAGATTGAGGACATGACGAGGAGTCTCGAAATGGTCGAGACGTAAAGATCGATATATTGGACGACTATATTCGGACATCGGAAAGGTTCCGAGTGATTCGGGTATTTTTCGGAGTACCGGAGAGTTACGGGAATTCGCCGGGTAGTATATGGGCCTTATTGGGCTTTAGGGGAAAGAGAGAGGAGAGGCTGCGCCCCCCCCCCCAAGGCCTAGTCCGAATTGGACTAGGGGGAGGGGCTGCGCCCCCTCCTTCCTTCTATTCTCTCTTCCCTTTCCTTGACTCCTACTCCTACTACTTGGAAGGGGGGAATCCTACTCCTGGTGGGAGTAGGACTCCTCCAGGGCGCGCCATAGGGGCCGGCCCTCTCCCCCTCCTCCACTCCTTTATATACGTGGCCAGGGGGAACCCCATAGACACAACAATTGATCTCTTGATCTCTTAGCCGTGTGCGGTGCCCCCCTCCACGATATTCCACCTCGACCATATCGTAGCGGTGCTTAGGCGAAGCCCTGCGTCGATAGCATCATCATCACCTTCAACACGCCGTCGTGCTGACGGAACTCTCCCTCGAAGCTCTGCTGGATTGGAGTTCATGGGACGTCATCGAGCTGAACGTGTGCTGAACTCGGAGGTGTCGTGTGTTCGGTACTTGGATCGGTCGGATCGTGAAGACGTACGACTACATCAACCGCGTTGTGCTAACGCTTCCGCTTTCGGTCTACGAGGGTACGTGGACACACTCTCCCCTCTCGTTGCTATGCATCACCATGATCCTGTGTGTGCGTAGGAAATTTTTTGAAATTACTATGTTCCCCAACACCTTCATAATCACCCAGTTACGTTGTGACGTTTGGTAGCACACTAAGTGTTCCTCCGGTATTCGGGAGTTGCATAATCTCATAGTCATAGGAACATGTATAAGTCATGAAGAAAGCAATAGCAAATAAATTAAACGATCAAGTGCTAGGCTAACGGAATGGGTCAAGTCAATCACATCATTCTCTAATGATGTGATCCCGTTAATCAAATGAAAACTCATGTCTATGGCCAGGAAACTTAACCATCTTTGATTCAACGAGCTAGTCAAGTAGAGGCATACTAGTGACACTATGTTTGTCTATGTATTCACACATGTACTAAGTTTCCGGTTAATACAATTCTAGCATGAATAATAAACATTTATCATGATATAAGGAAATATAAATAACAACTTTATTATTGCCTCTAGGGCATATTTCCTTCAGGATATGGGGTGCCCGGGTGCGCCCGCCACATAAACCCGACAACCCGCCCCCACCATAAATTGCACGAAATCCACCTGTTCCCCCTCAGAACTGTCGGATCCATTTGCTCTCTCCTGTCTTCATCCTCCTCGTACCACATACTTGTGGCACTGCCATTTGAGTCATAATGGTATAGAACGCATGAAGAAGCTCCATGTAGATGGATCTTTGGACTCACTCGTTTTTGAAAAGATTGAGACATGCGAACCATGTCTATTGGTATATATGCATGAAGAAACTCCATGCAGATGGATCATTTGGACTCACTTGATTTTGAATCACTTGAGACATGCAAATCATACCACATGGGCAAGATGACTGAAAAGCCTCGTTTTCAGTAAGACGGAACAAGAGAGCAACTTGTTGAAAGCAATACATTTGATGTGTGCAGTCCAATGAGTGCTGAGGCATGCAGTGGATATCGATATGTTCTTACTTCACAGATGATTTGAGTAGATGCTGAGAATATTTACTTGATGAAACACAAGTCTGAATTATTGAAAGGTTCAAGTAATTTCAGAGTGAAGTTGAAGATCGTCGTGACAAGAGGATAAAATGTCTATGATATGATCATAGAGATATCTGAGTTACGAGTTTGGCACACAATTAAGAAATTGTGGAAATTGTTTCCCAACTAATACTGCTTGGAGCACCATAGTGTGATGGTGTGTCCGAACATCATAACTGCACCCTATTGGATATGGTGCATACCATGATGTCTCTTATCGAATTACAACTATCGTTTATGGGTTAGGCATTAGAGATAACCGCATTCACTTTATAAGGGGCACCACGCAATTCCGTTGAGACGACACCGTTTAGAGAAACCTAAGTTGTCGTTTATTAAAAGTTTGGGGCTGCGATGCTTATGTGAAAAAGTTTCAGGCTAATAAGCTCGAACCCAAAGCGGATAAATGCATCTTCATAGAATACCCAAAACAGTTGGGTATACCTCCTATTTCAGATCTGGAAGCAAAAGTAATTGCTTCTAGAAACGAGTCCTTTCTCGAGGAAAAGTTCTCTCGAAAGAATTGAGTGGGACGATGGTGGAGACTTGATGAGGTTATTGAACCATAACTTCAACTAGTGTGTAGCAGGGCACAGGAAGTTGTTCCTGTGGCACCTACACCAATTGAAGTGGAAGCTTATGATATGATCATGAAACTTCGGATCAAGTCACTACCAAACCTCGTAGGTTGATAAGGATGCGTACTACTTCAGAGTGGTACGTGATCCTGTCTTGGAAGTCATGTTGTTGGACAACGATGAACCTATGAGCTGTGGAGAAGCGACGGTGGGCCCATATTCCGACAAATGGTTAGAAGCCATGAAATCCGAGATAGGATCCATGTATCAGAACAAAGCATGGACTTTGGTGAACTTGCCCGATGATCGGCAAGCCATTGAGATAAATGGATCTTTAAGAAGAAGACGGACATGGACGGTAATGTTACCGTCTATGAAGCTCGACTTGTGGCAAAGAGAATTTTCACAAGTTTAAGGAGTTGACTACGATGAGATTTTCTCATCCGTAGCGATGCTTAAGTCCGTCGGAATCATGTTAGCATTAGCTGCATTTATGAAATCTGGCAGATGGATGTCAAAACAAGTTTCCTTACCAGTTTTCGTAAGGAAAGGTTGTATGTGATACAATCAGAAAGGTTTTGTCGATCCTAAGGATGCTAAAAGGTATGCTAGCTCCAGCGATCCTTCCATGGACTAGAGCAAGCATCTCGGAGTCAGAATATACGCTTTGATGGAGTGATCAAAGTTTTTGGGTTTATACAAAGTTTATTAGAAACTTGTATTTACAATAAAGTGAGTGGGAGCGCTACAACATTTCTGATAAGTATATGTGAATGACATATTGTTGATCCGAAATGATGTAGAATTTCTGGAAAGCATAAAGGGTTGTTTGAAAGGAGTTTTTCAAAGGAAGGCCTGGATAAAGCTGCTTACATATTGGGAATCAAGATCTATAGAGATAGATCAAGACGCCTGATGATACTTTCAAAGAACGCACACCGTGACAAGATTTTGAAGGAGTTCAAAATAGATCAGCAAAGAAGGAGTTCTTGGCTGTGTTACAAGGTGTGAGTAAGACTCAAGACCTGACCACAGCAGAAGAGAGAGAAAGGACGAAGGTCATCCCCTATGCTTTAGACGTAGGCTCTACAGTATGCTATGGTGTGTACTGCACATGAAGTGCGCCTTGCCATGAGCTGGTCAAGGGTACAATAGTGATCCGGGAATGGATCACATGACAGCGGTCGAACTTATCCTTAGTATCTAGTGGACTAAGGAATTTTCTCGATTATGGAGGTGAAAAGGAGTTCGTCGTAAAGGGTTACGTCGATGTGAACTTTGACACTAATCCGAATGACTCTGAGTAGTAAACCAGATTCGTATAGTAGAGCAGTTATTTGAAATGGCTCCAAGTAGCGCGTGGTAGCATCCACAAGATGACATAGATATTCGTAAAGCACACACGGATCTGAAAGGCTCAGACCCGTTGACTAATAACCTCTCTCACAAGCATAACATGATCAAACCAGAACTCATTGAGTGTTAATCACATAGTGATGTGAACTAGATTGTTGACTCTAGTAAACTCTTTGGATGTTAGTCACATGGTGATGTGACCTATGAGTGTTAATCACATGGCGATGTGAACTAGATTATTGACTCTAGTGCAAGTGGGAGACTGTTGGAAATATGCCCTAGAGGCAATAATAAATTGGTTATTATTATATTTCCTTGTTCATGATAATCGTTTATTATCCATGCTAGAATTGTATTGATAGGAAACTCAGATACATGTGTGGATACATAGACAACACCATGTCCCTAGTAAGCCTCTAGTTGACTAGCTCGTTGATCAATAGATGGTTACCGTTTCCTGACCATGGACATTGGATGTCGTTGATAACGGGATCACATCATTAGGAGAATGATGTGATGGACAAGACCCAATCCTAAGCCTAGCACAAGATCGTGTAGTTCGTTTGCTAAAGCTTTTCTAATGTCAAGTATCATTTCCTTAGACCATGAGATTGTGCAACTCCCGGATACCGTAGGAATGCTTTGGGTGTACCAAACGTCACAACGTAACTGGGTGGCTATAAAGGTGCACTACAGGTATCTCCGAAAGTGTCTGTTGGGTTGGCACGAATCGAGACTGGGATTTGTCACTCCGTGTAAACGGAGAGGTATCTCTGGGCCCACTCGGTAGAACATCATCATAATGTGCACAATGTGACCAAGGAGTTGATCACGGGATGATGTGTTACGGAACGAGTAAAGAGACTTGCCGGTAACGAGATTGAACAAGGTATCGGGATACCGACGATCAAATCTCGGGAAGGTAACATACCGATTGACAAAGGGAATTGTATACGGGATTGATTGAATCCCCGACATCATGGTTCATCCGATGAGATCATCGTGGAACATGTGGGAGCCAACATGGGTATCCAGATCCCGCTGTTGGTTATTGACCGGAGAACGTCTCGGTCATGTCTGCATGGTTCCCGAACCCGTAGGGTCTACACACTTAAGGTTCGATGACGCTAGGGTTATAGGGAATAGATATACGTGGTTACCGAATGTTGTTCGGAGTCCCGGATGAGATCCCGGATGTCACGAGGAGTTCCAGAATGGTCTGGAGGTAAAGATTTATATATGGGAAGTCCTGTTTTGGTCACCGGAAAAGTTTCGGGTGCTATCGGTAACGTACCGGGACCACCGGGAGGGTCCCGGGGGTCCACCAGGTGGGGCCACCGGCCCCAGAGGGCTGCGTGGGCCAAGTGTGGGAAGGGACCAGCCCCTAGGTGGGCTGGTGCGCCTCCCACAAGGGGCCCAGGGCGCAGGAAGGGGGGAAGGGGGAAACCCTAGGCTAAGATGGGCCTAAGGCCCATCTAGTGGGGCGCCCCCCCTCTCTCCCCCTTTGGCCGCCCCCCAAGTCCCATCTAGGGCTGGCCGCACCCCTTGGGGGGGAACCCTAGATGGGGGCGCAGCCCCTCCCCCTCCCCTATATATAGTGGGGGTTTTGGGGCTGCCATACACATGAGACTTCCTCTCTTTTGGCGCAGCCCTACCCCTCTCCCTCCTCCTCTCCCGCGGTGCTTGGCGAAGCCCTGCAGGATTGCCACGCTCCTCCATCACCACCATGCCGTTGTGCTGCTGCTGGACGGAGTCTTCCCCAACCTCTCCCTCTCTCCTTGCTGGATCAAGGCGTGGGAGACGTCACCGGGCTGCACGTGTGTTGAACGCGGAGGCACCATTCTTCGGTGCTTAGATCGGAACCAACCGCAATCTGAATCGCTACGAGTACGACTACCTCATCCGCGTTCTTGCAACGCTTCCGCATCGCGATCTACAAGGGTATGTAGATGCACTCCCCTTCCCCTCGTTGCTAGATTACTCCATAGATTGATCTTGGTGATGCGTAGAAAATTTTGAATTTCTGCTACGTTCCCCAACAATGGCATCATGAGCCAGGTTTATGCGTAGTTTCTATGCACGAGTAGAACACAAAGTAGTTGTGGGCGTCGATTTTGTCAATTTACTTGTGGTTACTAGTCTTATCTTGATTCGGCGGCATCGTGGGATGAAGCGGCCCGGACCGACCTTACACGTACACTTACGTGAGACAGGTTCCACCGACTGACATGCACTAGTTGCATAAGGTGGCTAGCGGGTGTCTGTCTCTCCCACTTTAGTCGGATCAGATTCGATGAAAAGGGTCCTTATGAAGGGTAAATAGAAATTGGCATATCACGTTGTGGCTTTTGCGTAGGTAAGAAATGTTCTTGCTAGAAACCCATAGCAGCCACGTAAAACATGCAACAACAATTAGAGGACGTCTAACTTGTTTTTGCAGGGTATGCTATGTGATGTGATATGGCCAAAAGGATGTGATGAATGATATATGTGATGTATGAGATTGATCATGTTCTTGTAATAGGAATCACGACTTGCATGTCGATGAGTATGACAACCGGCAGGAGCCATAGGAGTTGTCTTAATTTATTGTATGACCTGCGTGTCAATGAAAACGCCATGTAATTACTTTACTTTATTGCTAACCGTTAGCCATAGTAGTAGAAGTAATAGTTGGCGAGACAACTTCATGAAGACACGATGATGGAGATCATGATGATGGAGATCATGGTGTCATGCCGGTGACGAAGGTGATCATGCCGCGCCTCGAAGATGGAGATCAAAGGCGCAAGATGATATTGGCCATATCACGTCACTTTATGATTTGCATGTGATGTTTGTCATGTTTACATCTTATTTGCTTAGAACGACGGTAGCATAAATAAGATGATCCCTCACTAAAATTTCAAGAGACGTGTTCCCCCTAACTGTGCACCGTTGCGAAGGTTCGTTGTTTCGAAGCACCACGTGATGATCGGGTGTGATAGATTCTAACGTTCGAATACAACGGGTGTTGACGAGCCTAGCATGTACAGACATGGCCTCGGAACACATGCGAAACACTTAGGTTGACTTGACGAGCCTAGCATGTACAGACATGGCCTCGGAACACAAGAGACCGAAAGGTCGAACATGAGTCGTATAGTAGATACGATCAACATGGAGATGTTCACCGATGATGACTAGTCCGTCTCACGTGATGATCGGACACGGCCTAGTTTGACTCGGATCATGTATCACTTAGATGACTAGAGGGATGTCTATCTGAGTGGGAGTTCATTAATCAGATGAACTTAATTATCATGAACATAGTCAAAAGGTCTTTGCAAATTATGTCATAGCTTACGCTTTAGTTCTACTGTTTAAGATATGTTCCTAGAGAAAATTTAGTTGAAAGTTGGTAGTAGCAATTATGCGGACTGGGTCCGTAAACTGAGGATTGTCCTCATTGCTGCACAGAAGGCTTATGTCCTTAATGCACCGCTCGGTGTGCTGAACCTCAGCGTCGTCTGTAGATGTTGCGAACATCTGACATACACGTTTTGATGACTACGTGATAGTTCAGTGCGTAATGCTAACGGTTTAGAATTGTGGCACCAAAGACGTTTTGAAACGTCGCAGAACATATGAGATGTTCCGAAGACTGAAATTGGGATTTCAGACTAGTGCCCACGTCAAGAGGTATGAGACCCCTGACAAGTTTCTTAAGCCTGCAAACTAAGGGAGAAAAGCTCAATCGTTGAGCATGTGCTCAGATTGTCTGAGTACTACAATCACTTGAATCGAGTGGGAGTTAATCTTCCAGATGAGATAGTGATGGTTCTCCATAGTCACTGCCACCAAGCTATTAGAGCTTCGTGATGAACTATAACATATCAGGGATAGATATGATGATCCTTGAGCAACTCGCGATGTTTGACACCGCGAAAGTAGAAATCAAGAAGGAGCATCAATTGTTGATGGTTAGTAAAAACCACTAGTTTCTAGAAGGGCAAGGGCAAAAGGGATACTTCATGAAACAGCAAATCATTTGCTGCTCTAGTGAAGAATCCCAAGGTTGAACCCAAACCCGAGACTAAGTGCTTCTGTAATGAGGGGAACGGTCACTGAAGCAGAACTACCCTAGATACTTGGTAGATGAGAAGGCAGGCAAGGTCGACAGAAGTATATTGGATATACATTATATGAATGTGTACTTTACTAGTACTCCTAGCAGCACCAGGGTATTAGATACCGGTTCGGTTGCTAAGTGTTAGTAACTCGAAATAAAAGCTGCGGAATAAACGGAGACTAGCTAAAGGTGAGATGACGATATGTGTTGGAAGTGTTTCCAAGGTTGATGTGATCAAGCATCGCATGCTCCCTCTACCATCGAGATTGGTGTTAAACCTAAATAATTGTTATTTGGTGTTTGCGTTGAGCATAAACATGATTGGATTATGTTTATCGCAATACGGTTATTCATTTAAGGAGAATAATGGTTACTCTGTTTATTTGAATAATACCTTCAATGGTCTTGCACCTAAAATGAATCTCGATCGCAGTGATACACATGTTCGTGCCAAAAGATATAAAATAGTAATGATAGTACCACATACTTGTGGCACTGCCATTTGAGTCATATTGGTATAGAACGCATGAAGAAGCTCCATGTAGATGGATCTTTGGACTCACTCGTTTTTGAAAAGATTGAGACATGCGAACCATGTCTATTGGTATATATGCATGAAGAAACTCCATGCAGATGGATCGTTTGGACTCACTTGATTTTGAATCACTTGAGACATGCAAATCATACCACATGGGCAAGATGACTGAAAGGCCTCGTTTTCAGTAAGATGGAACAAGAGAGCAACTTGTTGGAAGTAATACATTTGATGTGTGCAGTCCAATGAGTGCTGAGGCACGCAGTGGATATCGATATGTTCTTACTTCACAGATGATTTGAGTAGATGCTGAGAATATTTACTTGATGAAACACAAGTCTGAATTATTGAAAGGTTCAAGTAATTTCAGAGTGAAGTTGAAGATCGTCGTGACAAGAGGATAAAATGTCTATGATATGATCATAGAGATATCTGAGTTACGAGTTTGGCACACAATTAAGAAATTGTGGAAATTGTTTCCCGACTAATACCGCTTGGAGCACCATAGTGTGATGGTGTGTCCGAACATCATAACTGCACCCTATTGGATATGGTGCATACCATGATGTCTCTTATCGAATTACAACTATCGTTTATGGGTTAGGCATTAGAGATAACCGCATTCACTTTAATAAGGGGCACCACGCAATTCCGTTGAGACGACACCGTTTAGAGAAACCTAAGTTGTCGTTTCTTAAAAGTTTGGGGCTGCGATGCTTATGTGAAAAAGTTTCAGGCTGATAAGCTCGAACCCAAAGCGGATAAATGCATCTTCATAGAATACCCAAAACAGTTGGGTATACCTCCTATTTCAGATCTGGAAGCAAAAGTAATTGCTTCTAGAAACGAGTCCTTTCTCGAGGAAAAGTTTCTCTCGAAAGAATTGAGTGGGAGGATGGTGCAGACTTGATGAGGTTATTGAACCATAACTTCAACTAGTGTGTAGCAGGGCACAGGAAGTTGTTCCTGTGGCACCTACACCAATTGAAGTGGAAGCTTATGATAGTGATCATGAAACTTCGGATCAAGTCACTACCAAACCTCGTAGGTTGATAAGGATGCGTACTACTTCAGAGTGGTACGTGATCCTGTCTTGGAAGTCATGTTGTTGGACAACGATGAACCTATGAGCTATGGAGAAGCGATGGTGGGCCCATATTCCGACAAATGGTTAGAAGCCATGAAATCCGAGATAGGATCCATGTATCAGAACAAAGCATGGACTTTGGTGAACTTGCCCGATGATCGGCAAGCCATTGAGATAAATGGATCTTTAAGAAGAAGACGGACATGGACGGTAATGTTACCGTCTATGAAGCTCGACTTGTGGCAAAGAGAATTTTCACAAGTTCAAGGAGTTGACTACGATGAGATTTTCTCATCCGTAGCGATGCTTAAGTCCGTCGGAATCATGTTAGCATTAGCTGCATTTATGAAATCTGGCAGATGGATGTCAAAACAAGTTTCCTTACCAGTTTTCGTAAGGAAAGGTTGTATGTGATACAATCAGAAAGGTTTTGTCGATCCTAAGGATGCTAAAAGGTATGCTAGCTCCAGCGATCCTTCCATGGACTAGAGCAAGCATCTCGGAGTCAGAATATACGCTTTGATGGAGTGATCAAAGTTTTTGGGTTTATACAAAGTTTGTTAGAAACTTGTATTTACAATAAAGTGAGTGGGAGCGCTACAACATTTCTGATAAGTATATGTGAATGACATATTGTTGATCCGAAATGATGTAGAATTTCTGGAAAGCATAAAGGGTTGTTTGAAAGGAGTTTTTCAAAGGAAGACCTGGATAAAGCTGCTTACATATTGGGCATCAAGATCTATAGAGATAGATCAAGACGCCTGATGATACTTTCAAAGAACGCACACCTTGACATGATTTTGAAGGAGTTCAAAATAGATCAGCAAAGAAGGAGTTCTTGGCTGTGTTACAAGGTGTGAGTTGAGTAAGACTCAAGACCTGACCACAGCAGAAGAGAGAGAAAGGACGAAGGTCGTCCCCTATGCTTTAGACGTAGGCTCTACAGTATGCTATGGTGTGTACCGCACATGAAGTGTGCCTTGCCATGAGTTGGTCAAGGGTACAATAGTGATCCGGGAATGGATCACATGACAGCGGTCGAACTTATCCTTAGTATCTAGTGGACTAAGGAATTTTCTCGATTATGGAGGTGAAAAGGAGTTCGTCGTAAAGGGTTACGTCGATGCGAACTTTGACACTAATCCGGATGACTCTGAGTAGTAAACCGGATTCGTATAGTAGAGCAGTTATTTGAAATGGCTCCAAGTAGCGCGTGGTAGCATCCACAAGATGACATAGATATTCGTAAAGCACACACGGATCTGAAAGGTTCAGACCCGTTGACTAATAACCTCTCTCACAAGCATAACATGATCAAACCAGAACTCATTGAGTGTTAATCACATAGTGATGTGAACTAGATTGTTGACTCTAGTAAACTCTTTGGATGTTGGTCACATGGTGATGTGACCTATGAGTGTTAATCACATGGTGATGTGAACTAGATTATTGACTCTAGTGCAAGTGGGAGACTGTTGGAAATATGCCCTAGAGGCAATAATAAATTGGTTATTATTATATTTCCTTGTTCATGATAATCGTTTATTATCCATGCTAGAATTGTATTGATAGGAAACTCAGATACATGTGTGGATACATAGACAACACCATGTCCCTAGTAAGCCTCTAGTTGACTAGCTCGTTGATCAATAGATGGTTACGGTTTCCTGACCATGGACATTGGATGTCGTTGATAACGGGATCACATCATTAGGAGAATGATGTGATGGACAAGACCCAATCCTAAGCCTAGCACAAGATCGTGTAGTTCGTTTGCTAAAGCTTTTCTAATGTCAAGTATCATTTCCTTAGACCATGAGATTGTGCAACTCCCGGATACCGTAGGAATGCTTTGGGTGTACCAAACGTCACAACGTAACTGGGTGGCTATAAAGGTGCACTACAGGTATCTCCGAAAGTGTCTGTTGGGTTGGCACGAATCGAGACTGGGATTTGTCACTCCGTGTAAACGGAGAGGTATCTCTGGCCCCACTCGGTAGGAAATCATCATAATGTGCACAATGTGACCAAGGAGTTGATCACGGGATGATGTGTTACGGAACGAGTAAAGAGACTTGCCGGTAACGAGATTGAACAAGGTATCGGGATACCGACGATTGAATCTCGGGCAAGTAACATACCGATTGACAAAGGGAATTGTATACTGGATTGATTGAATCCCCGACATCGTGGTTCATCTGATGAGATCATCGTGGAACATGTGGGAGCCAACATGGGTATCCAGATCCCATTGTTGGTTATTGACCGGAGAGTCGTCTCGGTCATGTCTGCATGTCTCCCGAACCCATAGGGTCTACACACTTAAGGTTCGATGACGCTAGGGTTATAGGGAATAGATATACGTGGTTACCGAATGTTGTTCGGAGTCCCGGATGAGATCCCGGATGTCACGAGGAGTTTCAGAATGGTCCGGAGGTAAAGATTTATATATGGGAAGTCCTGTTTTGGTCACCGGAAAAGTTTCGGGTGCTATTGGTAACATACCGGGACCACCGGGAGGGTCCCGGGGGTCCACCAGGTGGGGCCACCGGCCCCAGAGGGCTGCGTGGGCCAAGTGTGGGAAGGGACCGGCCCCTAGGTGGGCTGGTGCGCCTCCCACAAGGGGCCCAGGGCGCAGGAAGGGGGAAGGGGGAAACCCTAGGCTAAGATGGGCCTAAGGCCCATCTAGTGGGGCGCCCCCCCTCTCTCCCCCTTTGGCCGCCCCCCAAGTCCCATCTAGGGCTGGCCGCACCCCTTGGGGGGAAACCCTAGATGGGGGTGCAGCCCCTCCCCCTCCCCTATATATAGTGGGGGTTTTGGGGCTGCCATACACATGAGACTTCCTCTCTTTTGGCGCAGCCCTACCCCTCTCCCTCCTCCTCTCCCGCGGTGCTTGGCGAAGCCCTGTAGGATTGCCACGCTCCTCCATCACCACCATGCCGTTGTGCTGCTGCTGGACGGAGTCTTCCCCAACCTCTCCCTCTCTCCTTGCTGGATCAAGGCGTGGGAGACGTCACCGGGCTGCACGTGTGTTGAACGCGGAGGCACCGTTCTTCGCTGCTTAGATCGGAACCAACCGCGATCTGAATTGCTACGAGTACGACTCCCTCATCCGTGTTCTTGCAACGCTTCCGCATCGCGATCTACAAGGGTATGTAGATGCACTCCCCTTCCCCTCGTTGCTAGATTACTCCATAGATTGATCTTGGTGATGCGTAGAAAATTTTGAATTTCTGCTACGTTCCCCAACAGCTTCGACAGAGCAGTCCTCTCTCCCGTCCTCGCCATGGAGGACGTCGCCGCCGGCCGGGACGCCACCGTGGTATGTCCAGCAACTCTTTGACCGGATTTTTTGTGATTTTATTAGGGAAAATGATGGATTCCGATGCTTCATCCAACGAGGAGTGTGGATCGACGGATCTTGATCAATTGATTCAAGATGAGTTCTTCTATTCCTCAAATTCGGACGAAGAAGTGGACATGATCATGCTCATGATAATGCAAAAGGAAATGGACCGGCAGGTGGAGCATATTCTCAACTTCAAGTGCTCAATCAAAGGGAGAAGAGTGATCAATCGGGATAGGGTGTCCGGAGCACGACTATTGCAGAAGGACTACTTTGATTCGAACCCAACTTTCTTGGATGATCCATGGTTTCATCGCCGTTTCCGCATGCGAAAACCATTGTTCTTGCGCATTGTGGAGGGAGTGGAGGCACATGATGACTACTTCAAGCTCACGAGGGATTGCTGCAGCCAAATTTCTTCTCTGCTAAGCAGAAGTGCACGGCTGCTCTGAGGATGCTTGTACTTGGTACTGCCGCAGATGTCGTTGGTGAGATGGTCAGGATGGGGGAGAGGACATGCCTGGAGACTACTGTCAAGTTTGTCCGCGCTGTGGTGGAGGTGTTTGGACCTAAGTATCTCAGAGAACCAAATGCGCAGGACTTAGAGAAGTTGTTGGATGTTGGAGAGACCAGGAGGTTTCTAGGAATGCTCGGATCAGTTGATTGCATGCATTGGCAATGGAAGAACTGCCCCAAAAATTTGCGGGGAATGTATCAAGGTCACACCAAAGAGGTCACCATCATACTAGAAACAGTGGCATCACATGACATTTGGATTTCGCATGCTTTCTTTGGAATGTCGGGTTCTCACAACGACATCAACGTGCTTCAACAATCTCTGGTGTTCAGGAGGCTTTGCAATGGGGAATCACCACCGTGGAACTACACCATCAACGGTCGAGACTACAACATGAGATACTATCTTGCCGATGGCATCTATTCTCAGTGGGCGGCGTTTGTGAAGACCATATCCGAACCGCATGGCAATAAAGAGAGCCACTTTGCAACAATGCAGGAAGCGGCTATGAAGGATGTGGAGAGGGCATTTGGTGTGCTTCAAGCTCGTTGGGGAATTGTTCGTGGGGCTACAATGATGTGGGAATCAGAAACTCTTTGGCGGCTCATGACATGTTGTGTTATTTTGCACAACATGATTGTCGAAGGTGAGGGTGATGGTGTAGCCCAAACCAATGATTTTGAAGCACTTGGAGAACAAGTTGAAATTCCGGAAGATCAAGAAGCAACTCGGCTTATGAACTTTCCGCAAATGCATCAGAATCTTCGAGATCATCAGGTGCAGGAGCAGCTACTCAATGATCTTGTGGAGCATATGTGGACCCACAATGGAAACCAAAGACCTGATGTTTGAGTTGTGCACTTAAAATAAATTTTATATTAACGCTATTTATGTTCGGTACCAACATTCGTTATTTACATGCGATAACGGCTTGTATGATTGACGTGCATAGATTTGTATGGATTTGAGAGTCTGAATTTGAGGTATGTGTATGCCAGGAGTGAAATATGAGGGCCCGTTCGGATGTGTCCGCATGCATGCCTGGACGCGCCCGCGGAGTTATAGGGGACCGAATTTGTCAAGTCCCGCTGTAGACGCTCTAAAGCTAGCTTTGGGAAGAGAAAAAAGCCAAAAGAAGAAGAAAAAGAAGATGGACAGTGGTGGTTCATCCGGTGGAAACAACCAAGGCAAGTAAAAGAGCAAAAAACGTGTGCTGGCCGCGGGTAAGTGTGCGTGTGAGATCTTTCTAGTTTGTTTAAGTTTCTTGCATAACTATGGTTGTATACTACGTACCTGCAATTCTTTGTGAGAAAACATGCTGGATATGTTTGTGTTCTCTTCGCAAGAAAGACGAGATAGAGTGACTGGAATAGCAGCATTTTGTATATTGATTCCCCTTTTCTTTTCCCATATGGCGATGGAAGCATAACTTTGCACAGATTTGAAAGACGAAATACAATACTTAGTCATGTGTACAAGTTTGTTTTTTGGATTTTTTGTAGAAACGAAAAAAAACTGTTTTGAGATGTTCATGTTTTGCGCTCACTTTGTAGTTAACGAGAATTAATATGCTATTCATGTTCGATAATGCATGGCCTCGTACATAGGAAATGATTTGATCTTCTCGATTTACTAGTTTCTAAAAAAATGTTTGGACTTGCTAGCTAGACATAAATCGTATCAATGTACTTTGCTTGATTGCTCATTTTTATTAGGACAGGTTAATAATGCATTTGATATACATACAAATCTTTCTACCATGTAGAAGAGCTGGAAAACCGGCGGCTTGAGAACGTGCAACCTACCTCCTGGGACGATGAGTGTAGGTATGGCACGCCATGTTTGCTCTCTCTAAGGTGCAATTTTCTTAATTTTGGTCTGTACTGTGTGCCACCTGCAGGGATTGTAACATTGAACATCACAGATAATGTGGTGGAGGATGAAGACACTAGCTAGTATCATCGTGAGCAGTTTCAAGACAGACAGCCCCTTCTCGACAGACGCTGAGGAGGAGACTGACAAGGAGGAAGAGGCCGGCAATGAGGAGGAGGAGGAAGAGGCTGACGGAGACGGTGACAAGAAGGAGGAGGATCAGACTGGCGGCGACGATTGGCGACCAGACTGGCGATGACAATGGCGAGGACCTCAGCTAACTCCAAGTTCTGCTTAAGACGTACTATATGATTTGCTGGTAATAAGAAGTCATGAGCATCTTCTGGGCAGCTATATTATCTATAGCCGAAGCCTGTTGTGTTTGTACTTGAACCCTGCATGCACGTACGCATGCTAATTTAATAGGGGTTGGGGCGCGCCCATGGCGCGCCTCCTGAGAGGAAGTTGGGGCGTTGCCAGGGAGGGACCCGCCCCTTCCACTTTCTTGTTTGTACAACGAGCGTTATTTCCGGTTGGTTCCTTCAATGTGTGGCAATAAGAAATGGTTCTGCTATTATTCTTCCTATAAATTAAAATATCTGAGAAAGTGCAGGCATGAATAATAACATATCTCAATTCAAATTTTAGCTTCTAGCTTGCACACATCAACCCTGCACACAACTGCTACCTCCACTCAGGCTTAGTAAGAAATTAAGTTTGGTTAAGCAAGCATCACTCAGGCATACAATCTTCTGCACCTTTTGTACTTGCACCATCTGGGGAAGAGAGGTAACATGTTAGCATGTTCACAAGAGCTGAGACATTTCGGTTAAGCAACCATCACTCAAAAAAATAAACAAGTAGCATGGGTCTACATTAATAATCATATAATCTGCACCAAATAATAAAGAGTGGTTAAGATAAAATGGCAGTTATTTTCGAATTATTAGCTTCGCAGAAAGAATAACCCAAGTACCAGCAGCCAACAGCGATACCCATGATGGTTCAAGCAACAACTTCAGGTTGATAGTTCTACTGACTGCATGCTGGTTCAAGACTTACTTGTAGAGATATTTAATTAATTCCACGAAGAGACTGCAGCGTGTGGCCAAAAATCTCCTGAGCCGCAGTTGCTTGTGCATAGTACGCAAAAGCTGTCACGCAGAATCACACTGCAAAATGCACAAGCGCGGAAATTCAAGAGAGGACTTCTTAAAAGAACAAGTAGTTTGCGTTCATAGAGAGGCCATTATTCACCCACGCAGCAATGACCGTAACTATGGCACAGTTATAGCAGAGGATTTGGACCCAGGCCCAAGTTATATACCCATGCTAAATCAATGCTTCAGGGATGTGCACTTCCAAGTATTCACTATTACTGACTAATAACAGAAACTACTGTCCTAATGCTCTGTGGAAACAGCTTCTTTAGATCTGCCACGTATCTCCACTACATTCTTTAATTCTTGTAAATTTACAGCCTTCAAACATTTCATTGGAAGTTACAGTAAGACATGGACTTCTAACAGAAGACATCGAAGTAGGATCAGTCCAACATTAAACAGAAAAGAGTTCATCAACGTTCCTCCCCATCTGAAACAAGTTAATGTTTGTTATTAAATGTAAAAAAAGGACAGCGCAAAGAAAATAGTGTCATGGCACGAGCCAACTACTTCATTGGGTGAATGCTGATGAAAACTAATTTCAGGCCAAGCATCATTTCTCCAGCAATCACTGCGATGAGGAGATAGAAGCAGAAGAATGCAAAAGCAGCAAACCCAAGCAGACCTGGTACACAAAACAAAAGATTAATCAGTTCAGTCGCAAAAAAAAAGATTAATCAGTTTACACAAAAAAAGATTAATCAGTTTATTCACAGAGAGGATAACTGGTTAAGTTGAGAACAATATCAAGGATCAGAAATGTACCCCAAACACTGTCCAGCTTTATGAAGATATCATTCAGGAAAGAAGATACAATTATATGATAATATGTGCAACCCAAGCAATCGATACAATTAATCAAAGATCATAAATCATTGTCAGACGAACCCAATTGCAAATCATTAGACTGAATGAATGTACAGTTCAGATACATATTTACACTTACCCAACAATGCCGAATATGAGTTTTCCAATGTAATCAAGCACTGTAAAAGCCCAGGTAGCCTCAGCCTGCACCATAATGGATGTCAAGACAAGAGTAAGTGACAACCATAAAAAACAATGAATATAAGAATTCACAAGTTACATCTCTTCTAGAGCATTCATGTCATTTTCCAAAAGTAACAACTCCTAATAATTAAGACGGAAAGTTAAACATAATATTAGTTAATAGCATAACAGAACATCACAAAAAGATGTACAATATATTAAAGAGAATGGTTCATATGAATACAATTAAAGCTTCAAAGCATATCATCCGTTTGAAGGGCAAGCATACCTTCTCGACAGCCTTCATTTTTTTTTTTTGAACGGTCACCGGGGGGAGAGCTTCCCCACCTGAATATATTACCACTCAAAGGGTTCAGGGGAATACAGGCAAGTTATTGTTACAAGTTCAGCTGGAGGGAATTGCAGAGGAGAGAAAATTTAGCCACTGTCTAGCCGAAGCCCTGTCCTCATTTTTTTTGAACCGGAAAACCCAGAGAGAGAAGTCTGCTACAATATTTCTTAGCGTTAATCTGTGAGAGTGGTCCTCGTTCCTGAACACGAAAGCATTTCTTGAGTCCTAGAGCTTCCAAGTTATGGTGAGGGCCACCGATGGCCAGATGTTGGGGTTGAGGCCCTGAATCGGTGGGTGTTGGTGAAGAGCAGTGAGAGATGTCGGAGCAAACAGACCCATGCTGGACCAAACTTGTGTAGCATAGGAGCAGGTGGAGATGAGGTGAAGAGCATCCTCATATGGGTCTTGACATCGAGGGCACACTGCGGATTGAGCCACATTTTTGTGAAACATGTTGGCCTTCGTATTTAGCCGATCGCGGAGGAGAAGCCAAGCGAAAATCTTGACTTTGATCGGAACCTTAGAGGCCCAAACAAAATCATGGTGGGGATCGAAGGAGTCATCAGCAACAATGGAAGAGTAAGCGTGCTTGGCAGAGAAAGCAAGCCCATGCGTGAGGGACCGCTTGTCTGGACGGTCGACCTGCTGGAAATCCTGCAACAACAACAACAACAACAACAACAGATAGTCCAACTCTCGAGCAGCAGCATTAGTAAGACGGTTCCGCAGGTTCGATAATAAGCTGGTTTGCCAAACTGTAGCCACTAGAACCTTGTCATCTATGGAGTGGGAGTATAGGTGGGGGAAAGCTTTTTGTAGAGGTGAGTCAAGAAGCCATTTATCTAGCCAAAATAAAGTGGAGAGGCCGTTGTAGGTAATCACGAAGGAGTGCTCAATTAGGAGAGGCAGGTTTTTGTTTATAATCTTCCAAAGGAAAGAAGGCCTAGGGGTTTTTGTTGCAATCCCAAGTGGGTATTGTTGATGATACCACTGGGTCCAGGGGATGTTTGGGTGTTGCAAAATTTTGAAGGAAAATTTCATAAGTAGGCAGCGGTTCTGAATTTCAAGATTTTTAATGCCTAGACCACCCAGTTCTTTAGGCCTGCAAACGTTTTTCCACGCGACCAGACACTTTGCACCCATGCAAGTTTCTTCGTTGGACCAGAAAAAAGCTCTCCGGATGGCGTCTAGCTTAACTAGGATAGACTTCGGTAGGCGAAAAACGGACATGAAGTAAATAGTTAAGGAATCGAGGACAGCAGTGAGCAAGGTTAGTCTTGCTCCACGAGAGAGCAGACGCGCAACCCATCCGAAAAGGAGTTTTCGAAAGCTATCTAGTATAGGGTCGAAAGCTGAGAGTGGTAGTTTGAGAGGGGAGAGAGGGAGGCCTAGGTAGATTAACGGGAAGAGGGACAGCCTTCATATTTTTGCGCCATTTTCTGCCTTTGTTCCCACTTTCTCTTCTTGGTGAAGGGCTTCCGATGCCTTCTTCAATTCCTTGGCCTTCTTACCTAATTCAGTAGCTTCCTGAAGGACACATTTTCAAGCTCAAGGTCAGATCGATATCTAAATCACACAATAATTACGTCACCAACTCCATACTGAAAACAAAGAGAGAGGCGGAGAGGGCACCTTGTCCATGGGGTTGGCACCATGGTCAGAGCCATAGCGAGCACCCCCTCCCTCTTCACACAGCTTGAACCTGCACATCGATCGGGCCGCTCTCGCCGCCGTGGCCCAGACCTGCTGCTCGATCTGGAGCGAGGGTGGCAGCAGCTGTTTCCTTGTCAATCGCGAGTTCCACGGCTTAGGGAGCATGTGTTTAGTTGAATTGATCTGCATCCATGTGTTGCATATTAGCCAGAACTGAGCCTTGTTAGGTTAATTGGATGCTTGGCCTCCACGTGTCAAAGCCTGGGGTGTGTGAGCCAAGCCAAATCATACCACAGGTGACCCTGTTCTCTTTGACTGTACCTGATCAATCTCAGAACATCCGATGCTTTGGAAATTTCTGGTGACGTATATACACTTCACTTGCATCAGTTTTCCTCAACGCAAGTTGTCGAACTCATATGTTTTCTCTAACTCTATGCAAAGTCTAAGCAACAGCGGTGCCTCACGGCCCGATAATACAGTTATTTTGAAGAACTATAATCCCTAGATTATAAGGAGCATGCATATGATCTGAGAGAAGTCAGTGGTGAATACATACCTCGGTGATGGACCAGTCGATGACCAAGGAGCTCACCAGGATGTATGTCCTGGTCTGCAAGGTCAGTAGCTTGTGTGCAGTAGCAATAAGAACAGAGAGAGACACCGTGGGAAGCACTTGTCAGCTCGGGGAAGCTCCAGAGGATGCCCGATGAAGAGGCACGGACTACTCTCTCACTACAGATGCAGCAAACCAGTGAGATCGCATCACCAATACATCCCCATCTAAAACAACCTCTGCCTTTCAATCTATGAAATAAATGTACACCTAAAATGTGCCATGCGTCATCCTTTATTTTTATGTGCCCAATAGAAACCCTGAACACAAGCGACATCAAACAATATGTGCATACCATCAAACTAAGTAAGAGACATCTACAAAATTTAAGAGCTAGAATGGACAGACTTCCCAGAACATAGTTTATGTAACTTGAGAAAAAACTGGTGCCAACAAACAAACAATCACTTCAATTTAGTTTTATCAACCCAGGTTCTTTGCAAAATTGCAAAAAGGATATTAGAGTGCACCAGAAACTGGAAATTTATGCAATAATTCCAAATCTTTTAATGTGATCAAGTATGACAAGCCTTTGAACAAGGGGGATATTCATAACTCTGAGTGCACTGGAGGATACTGCAAGACATATGTATTTTTTCATCAATTGAATGGTAAATTTCAATAAGCATATGGCCATTTTGTTATAGAAAAGATTGATTCTTTTCGGTAATTGCAGGAACTCAATGGAATATTAAAAACATGTACCTTTCATTGATAAAAGGCAATGTTTCATCAGTCAGAAGACCCTTCTTAAAATTCTTTTCATAGTTTTGAAGTCCTAATTGGTTCAACATATTTCAGAATAGTTCATATCTTCATTGTGTGTCTTTGTCTTTGAGAATTTCTGCCAACCTAAAATCGAGATAGATTGACCATAAGAATTAGAACAGTACAACAAGCATGGATAAATTGAGGATAGATTGCCCTATCATACTGATATATAACAGTGAAGTTGCAATGCAACGTGAAAGGCTAAAACCTAGAGACATAATTCAAGTGGAACAAAATGGTTTTCATTCGTAGGAAACATGTACAGCTATACTGCAAAAGCCATACCAGCTGTAATTGCGTTAACAACTGGATTTGGGGTTCTCATTCCACTTGCAATGGAGAATAGAGCGCCAGAACCAAAAGTTGCTGCCATGCTATAGAAAGAGTGTTGGTCAATCATGTAGTTGAATAAAATACATACCGAATATATTCATCTTATTAACAATTAGTCCTCTGAATTTGTAATGCACAATATGATTGACTGAAAGGAGAAAAACAGTCTTATGAGAGTAGGTCAGCACTCTCACTGCCTAATGATTTGGCCAAACTATTTGGTAACAGGGATGATTTAGAACATTCAGAGTGGCCATTCCCATAGAAGATTTTGATTTCCTCGGGGTGATGATTAGCCTAGCCGGCTAGCCATTTGCAGGCTTGGGACTAAAGTTTCAGGAAATCTCCAAGGTTCCGTGATTCGAAGGTTATGTTCTCAAGAAACATTTGCATCGTTTTTTTAGGAGATCCGCATCAGATTTCAAACTAAGAATCTCATAGGCCATCCCCAAGATGAGCAGAGCGCTACTCACCAGTGACGAGATCGAACGGGGATGGTTGCGTGGCGGCCGCCACGTCACGGAGGCCCAGGAGCAACAGCACTGCGATCCCGATCAGGAGCACGTTGAGGGAATCCTGGATTAGGGGGTCCTCGGACGGCCGGACTATGTACTTTAGCCGGACTGTTGGACTATGAAGATACAAGATTGAAGACTTTGTCCCGTGTCCGGATGGGACTCTCCTTGGCGTGGAAGGCAAGCTTGGCAATACGGATATGTAGATCTCCTCCCTTGTAACCGACTCTGTGTAACCCTAGCCCCCTCCGGTGTCTATATAAACCGGAGGGTTTAGTCCGTAGGACAACAACAATCATACCATAGGCTAGCTTCTAGGGTTTAGCCTCTACGATCTCATGGTAGATCAACTCTTGTAATACTCATATCATCAAGATCAATCAAGCAGGAAGTAGGGTATTACCTCCATCGAGAGGGCCCGAACCTGGGTAAACATCGTGTCCCCCGCCTCCTGTTACCATCTGCCTTAGACGCACAGTTCGGGACCCCCTACCCGAGATCCGCCGGTTTTGACACCGATATTGGTGCTTTCATTGAGAGTTCCACTGTGCCGTCACCATAAGGCTCGATGGCTCGTCTTGTTGTCAAGGACAACATCACCTCCGGGGGAGCCCTGGTTGTAGGCCAAACTCTCCGACTAGGCGACTTCTTCATGACCGCCCGTTCGGCCGCTGCGCCGACGATGACCTCTCGGGTCATCAAAAACCACCTCCACGTCGGCTCGGGATTCGCCGAGCAGATGGATCCAATGGAGCTCTCCTCCTTGAACGAGCTCTTGGACCGCATCGCCGCTTTGGGAGTCGCTACGGACTATAATCGGATTGGGCTTAAACCCGACCAAAGGGAGATTAACTCTCCACCGGTCACCCATCAGATAGCGGTGGTGGAGGAGCAACGCAGCGATTCTTCCTCTATCTCGAGGACAAGCTATGTCCGGATACCCGTTTACGGGAGGACATGGCCCAAGCCTTGAACTTGGATTCAGGCAGCGGGCCAGACCTATTGGGCAATATCCCGAAGCCCGAACTTCCAAGCTCGGAAACTTCTCCGCCCCCAGGTCTTAGATCGGGTCAGGGTTCGGACCTAAATCTACCCAGCCACCCAGATATAAGTGATCTTTCCCACATTAGACAAGAGCCCCAAGAGATAGTACACCACTATTGGGCCAGATTCCTCCTTGTAATGAGCAAGGTAAAGGACTGTCGCGAGGAAGACGCAATTTCATTCTTTTGCAAAAATTGCACGGACAGGGGTATCTTCAACGCCATAAGTCGCCGTGACATAGCACACTTCACTGACTTGGTGGCCATAGTACGGAAGTACTGTGCAATGGAAAGCGCCTGGAAAACCCAAACAAAATTTTGGGATCCTCCGGCTCTGACAAAACCCCCCATTCGAACTAAAAGGGTGTACTCTCGTAAGTCACCCGATCCAATTACAAAGAAGCAAAAGCCCACTACAGGGCGTGGAACCGTATTGGAGGTATGGCTTAATGGGCCATGCAAAATTCACAGTACGACGGATACCATGCCAACACACAGCCTTAGAGCATGTTGGGTACTCCGGCGGGTGGCCTAGAGCGGTGAGGATCTCCTCATCAACAATACCGCAGAGCACCATTTCGTGGAGAACAACAATACAGTATTGACAGTCTTTGAGACCTTCGCCTCAAATAATAGGCGTAAGCGAGCACTCCGCAGCCTTGCCGAAGTCTGCCACGTGGCAGCAGTAAATCCATGGAGTGATACGGCTATCACCTTCAATGCCAGTGAGGAACCTAAATTCCGAACAGCCCGAGCACCAGCCGCCTTGGTCCTTAATCCGATTGTGGACGGCTTCCGGCTTACTAAAGTGCTCATGGACGACGGCAGCGGATTAAACCTCATCTATGAGGAGACTCTTTGAAAAATGGAAATAGACAAAAGCCGCATTGAGCAAAGCAGCACGACCTTCAGAGGAATCATCCCTAGTCGGGAGGCACGATGCGCTGGGAAAATCACACTAGATGTGGTATTTAGCACACCGGAGAATTATAGGTCCTAAGAAATCACATTCCAAGTGGCCCCGTTCAATAGCGGATATCACGCCCTTCTAGGGCGGGAGGCATTCACGATCTTCCAAGCTATACCCCATTACGGGTACATGAAGCTCAAAATGCCCGGGCCCAATGGAATCATCACTCTAGCTAGTGATCCGGACATAGCAATCCGCGCCGAAAATAAAACAGCCGCACTGGCCCTCGAGGCGTTATCCGAAGCCCTCGCGGCCGAGGAATTAACTATGCTACGCTCCACAGTGGACAGGGACGACGTGATACTCGACAAAAGATCCAAGTCCACCTCTTTTAAACCAGCGGATGAAATAGTCAAATTCCAATTCCATCCAACGGACCCTACAACAACAGCATCCATCGGGGCACAGTTAAACCCCACAGTAGATGCCGCGCTACGGGAATTCTTGCGCACGAATTGGGACATCTTCGCCTGGCATCCTTCAGACATGCCAGGAATCCCACGCAGGCTGGCCGAGCATAGCCTTAACATCCTAAAGGGATTCAAGCCGGTCAAGCAAACTCTTCGGCGCTTCTCTGAGCCTAAGCGACAAGCCATGGGAGAGGAGCTAGCCAAGTTACTGGAGGCCGGATTCATCCGAGAAATAAAACATCCGGACTGGCTAGCGAACCTGGTGATGGTACCAAAGAAGGACAAATCCTGGCGCCTATGCGTCGACTTCAAGGACCTTAACAAGGCTTGCCCAAAGGATCCCTTCCCCCTCCCTCGCATCGATCAAATTATCGATGCTACCGCAGGACACGACTCATTGTGTTTCCTCGACGCATACTCCGGATACCATCAAATTAAGATGGCGGAGTCCGATCAAGCCGCAACGGCATTTATCACTCCATACGGCCCCTTCTGTTTTAACACCATGCCTTTCGGGCTCAAAAACGCCGGTGCAACCTATCAACGCATGATTCAGACATGCTTGGAGACACAGATTGGCAAAACAGTGGAGGCATACGTAGACGACGTGGTCATTAAAACCAGACACGTCGAATCCCTAATAGACGACTTGAGGCTCACGTTCGACAATCTCCGAACATACGACATTAAGCTCAATCCGGAAAAATGCGTCTTCGGTGTGCCCGCCGGAAAGCTCTTAGGCTTCATCGTCTCCAACAGAGGAATCGAAGCAAATCCGGCTAAAATCCGAGCTCTGTCACAGTTGGCCATCCCAACAGACCTCAAGCAAATCCAGAAACTAACTGGATGCGTGGCTGCCTTAAGCCGCTTCATCTCCCGATTAGGAGAAAAGGCACTGCCTCTTTATCGCCTTCTTCGATGCACCGAACACTTCGAGTGGACGGATGCGGCCACGGCCGGATTAGAAGAAATAAAAGCCGTTTTGGCCACAAACCCAATCTTGGCCGCGCCAAATGTCGGCGAACCAATGCTGTTATATATAGCGGCAACACACCAAGTTGTAAGCGCAGTGCTCGTTGTCGAACGAGAGATGGACGGACATAAGTTCCCGCTTCAAAAGCCGGTATACTATGTATCCACTGTCCTCACTCCATGCAAATCACGGTACCCACATTATCAAAAGATAGCATACGCGGTCTTCATGGCATCCCGGAAACTACGACACTACTTTCAAGAGTGTTCAATTACGGTGGCCTCTGAAGTACCACTCAACGACATAATAAAAAACCGCGAGGCCATGGGACGGATTGCTAAATGGGCTATTGAGCTCCTCCCGTTCAACATAATATACAAACCACAGCGAGCCATCAAGTCACAAGTACTGGCTGATTTCGTCGCCGAATGGACAGAAGCCGAACTCCCTAAGGAGTACGGCGCATACCCCAATTGGATCATGCACTTTGACGGCTCTAAAATGCTGGCTGGTCTAGGGGCTGGCGTCGTCCTGACATCCCCCACCGGAGATACAGTCCAATACGTACTCCAAATACTATACACAGACTCCAACAACGCAGCAGAATATGAGGCCCTGTTACATGGTCTCCGGATGGCAGTCTCCATGGGCATTCAACGCCTGGAGGTGCGTGGGGACTCGAACCTCGCAATATCTCAAATAAATGGAGACTTCGATGCCAAGGATCCAAAAATGGCGGCTTATCGCAACGCCGTCCTCAAAATGTCAGCTCGGTTCGAGGGGCTTGAATTCCACCATGTGGTCCGGGAAAACAATCAGGCGGCGGATATCCTCGCCCGCATCGGCGCTAAGCGCGACCCTGTCCCACCTAATATCTTCTTGGAAAGGCTGTTTAAGCCATCCGTGGTATGGGAAGGAGAGACCGGTAACAATGGTCCGGACCCGGCCACAACACCAGATGCCGAACACTCTGACATAATCGGAGGCTCTGCCACTGAAATAACACCTTCCGCCCACGTAATAATGGCTGTCATCGCCCCGTGGACAGAACCATTCCTGGCCTACCTAACTAGGCAGGAACTACCCGAGGACCCAAACGAGGCGCGCTGCATTGTGCGGCGGTCTAAAGCCTACAAGGTCCACGAGGGAGAGGTTTATAAGAAAAGCGCTACCGGAGTCCTTCAAAGGTGCATCTCCGAAGAGGAAGGACGGCAACTTTTGGCAGAAATTCATGCTGGACTTGGCGGCCACCACGCCGCAGCTCGGGCCCTTGTAAACAAGGCCTTCCATACAGGTTTCTACTGGCCGACGGCCCGAGCAGACGCACAGGACCTCGTTCAACGTTGCGTCGGTTGCCAGCTTTTGCAAACCAAAGCCATATGCCACCTACCGCTCTCCAAACAATCCCCATCACTTGGCCCTTTGCGGTCTGGGGGCTTGATATGGTCGGACCACTTAAAGGGGGAAGCCATAAGAAAAAATACCTATTGGTCATGGTGGACAAATTCACCAAATGGATAGAAGCCAAACCAGTTAAAACGGCCGAATCCGGACCAGTGATAGACTTCATATCCGGGGTTGTACACCGTTATGGCGTTCCCCACAGCATCATCACCGATAACGGCTCGAACTTTACAGCCGACGAGGTAAAACTTTGGTGCAGCAACATGGGCATCAAGCTCGATTATGCTTCTGTCTATCACCCGCAAACTAACGGTCAAGTCGAGCGAGCAAATGGTCTTATCATGAGCGGCATTAAACCCAGATTAGTGCGATCCTTGAAGGAATCCGATACGCACTGGGTAGAGGAGCTCGACTCCGTACTATGGGGGCTGCGGACCACGCCGAATCGCACTACCGGATACACACCGTTTTTTATGGTGTACGGCGCAGAGGCGGTACTGCCCTGCGACATAATTCATGACTCACCTAGAGTGCGCATGTATGAAGAGAAAGAAGCCGAGCTTGATCGGCAGGACAGTTTGGACGCCCTGGAGGAGGAGCGTGACGTGGCAAAAGCCCGTTCCGCATTCTATCAGCAACAGGCTCGAAGGTATCAAAGCAGAGAAGTACGGGCCAAAACTTATAACGTTGGCGAACTCGTTCTACGCCTACCGTAGAAGAAAAAGAACAAGCTCAAGCCCAAATGGGAAGGTCCCTTCGTTATTGACCAAGTTCTGACCGGTGGAGCGTACCGTCTGCGGGATGCATCGGACAATCGACTCGAGCCAAACCCATGGAACGCAGCCAGACTCCGAAGGTTCTACGCCTAGTGCCGGACTCTATGTTCGTCTCCTTACCTCTGTCAATTTTTTATATATTCATTATCTGTCTTTTCTTTCTTTCTTCCCTTTTTTCTTCAAGGCCTTAAAAGGCTAAAATGTGTCTTGACTACACAATCTTGACGCGCTAGCCGCGCTCATGATACCTGGGGGCTTCTTATACAGAAGCGTAATATAGCTACGTTCCGGGCTCTAGGCCCCACACATGTGTTACTTTTCACATGTACCTTTTTTCGCCATTATATGCATCGATATGACTTAAGTTTTGGCCAAGCTGGGTTGCCTGGCTCTTGTGTTTATGCCCTACGTTCCCGTTAATTCGGCTAGGGCATAAGGGGAGCACCTCTGCGATTGTTACTGCCGGGTCAGCCGGATGTGTACCTCAGACTGGGTGAAGCCGAAAGCTAGCGTTTTTAAGGGAATATTCGGTCGGTGAACAAAAGATGATTTCTATTTATTGTACTACATACCCCCAGAAGTTTATATCCTGCATCTCTTTTCGCAGTCCGGACATGCACATTAATGCATGCGTACCCAGGGAAAGGAACCCTTAACGGAACTATTTTCCCTGGAAGATGTTTTTTACTATCCATGTAATACAACATAGCTAGTTGGGTACTTGTCTGTTCAAGCACCGATGACCCCTACGCCTGGTTTCCACGCATATCCCGGTTTTTACATAACTGAGCGGGTTTTCGGATACACTCTGGGCTGTCGGGTCCGGAGGTTGAAGCGAAAGGGTCCGCCATGACAAATGATTTATAATCCGGCTAGGGACAATATATGTCACTTGAAGTACACAGTCACTTAGACTGACTAAATTCTTCTTCTATACCATCCAACAGGTTGTCTATCCTACAGTCCTGTTGAGAATACTTTGCGGCTAATTCTACCTGGTCATACACCAAACTGACGGGGATCTCTTTCCCATCAGGCCCCACAGGTCCGACCTCGGCCATGTGGTTCGGGTCAGCCTTGGTATATCGCGTCTTCACCATGGCCCAGGCTTCCCTTGCACCTTGTCGGCAGGCTGATATCTTCCATAATCGGAAGCGCCGCCGCACTCCCTGGAGCTTTTCGACAAGCTCTCTCATGCCTCCTGGCAGGGAGGCGGATGGCCACAAGGCTTGGGCAATGCCCTGCATCACCTGTCGTACTTGTTCATGCAGTTGTGAGAGCTCTGGCAGAAGATCGCCTGTAGACCTGGGCATCTCCTCCGCGGGACGACCCGCCAGCATACCTACAGATATAACTCTGTCAGCCGGTTTCTTCGCCGAACTCTTTAAAAGTTCGTTCAAGCACTTACTAAAAATGCCGCCTCCAAGCCGCTTATTCTCCTTTACGGAGTCAGCAAGCTGGGCTCGAACATCTTTCAGTTCAACGCCCAGACGGGTATTGGCGTCTTGGAGATCGTTTTTCTCCCGTCTAACCTGCGTAAGCACGCGCTCGCCAGCCTTTAGCTGTCGTTGAGCATGTTGCTCATTCCCTTGCACGACCTCCGGATTCACTCCGGGATCATCTGCAGAATCTATTGTTAGATTTGCGGACATGCCGAATACTAACCGGTACATGTCATTCTTTTCAATAGAAATAAGTATTACCAGTAGGGGCCTTCTCGGACTCCTTCATTGCGGCAACTGCGGCCCGTAGCTGGGCTTTGCACTCCTCCAGCTCTTGAGACAACTGGGTATTCTTCTCAGTAAGAACCTATGCAAACAATGATCCTTAAATCAGTTGTGCCAACTGTTTCAAGTCTCAGGGGCTACTGATATACATAATTATTAGATTTTCTTACCCGTATATCCTTTACATACTGGTCCGTGGCTCCGGCAAGACCATTTTGAGCAGCTCGGATGTACGCGTCTCCTGAGTTGAAGGCATCGAACGCCTCCTGGGAGAAACAAGCGTCGCGGAGTACGGCCCGGCGACGCCTGTGATTCATGGCACTCTCCACTTCGGAATTCGTAGCCGACAGCCTGTCCGCATCCTCTGTAGGAGGAACATCCGGCATTTGCCCCTTGTTAGCGTCTGCCTCTAAGTCCGGCTCTGGAGCCCGGCTGGAGGAGGCGTGGCCGGCAGGCTCTCCGATACAGTCCGGTGAGCGTTTTTCCTACTAGGAAACATGGGCGTCATTATATTTTAAAAGACGAACAACCACGGGGGGTTCTTTCTCATACCTCTGCGACGGCGTCTCAGTCCTGACCGCCTTCCTTTTAAGCCTACCCAGCTTCGGTGCCCCTTGTTGGAGAGTCACTGCGGGTTCGGCATGGCGTCCCGAAGGCCTTCCCTGTAAGACACCATATGCGTGCGGTAGGTGAAGTGCAGAAAAAGGGATCCTTCTCGGAAGTGGGGACTCCGGTTTTACTTACATGTGATGCAGGGAGTAGCCCGGGATAATCGGCTATGATGGCCACCATGGCGCCGTTGTAGCTTAATTGATAGAACGTCCTGTCAATAAGTTCCACAAATGTGTCCGGATCTTCTTCGAGTCCGGGATCGAGGGCTCGGTCAGGGTCCTCTGGTTGTGGAGGCGGGTTGTGGACCTCCCTCACAGCTTTTCACAGTTCCTGCTATGAAATGGCAAGGTAAATACTTATGACGAAGGATGTGGGAAGGTTTGGAGTGAAAAGTAGCAGCTCACCCAGCTTGGGGGTTGTACATGGAGAATACATCTCGTGGCTTATTGCGGATGAACTCCTCTTCCTCTCCTTTATATAAATCGGACAATATTTTCGCTAGAGCAGCGACGGAGTCCGGTCCCTTACGACCGCAGCGGGTAGCATCGTCTTCGCCATTGAAGTGCCACATGGGTTGTCCCCGATAGAAGTGGCTGCACCGCCCGCATTATACATATTGACATGACCTCAATTATTGTCAATCCTGATTGGGCCAGCGTCTTTATCCGGCCCATCAGGTAAAGGACTTCTCCGTTATCTTCCTCCTGGGGGCTCCGAGGGCGCCAGCTGCGGTGTTTCTTCAAGGGAGCATTGTCGAACTCAGGGAGGCCCATCCGAATAGGTTCCGGAAGGGGGATGTCCTCCATATAAAACCACTCCAAAGGCCAGTCTTCGGATGTCTTCTTCGGAGTACCGGACAGGTATCCGGTCCCGGCGATGTGCCATATTTCGGCTCCGCCCACTTGATATATTGACCCCTCCTGTGTACGGGGTACGAGGCAGAATAGCCTCTTCCATAGCTCGAAATGAGCTTCGCAGCCCAGAAACAGCTCGCAAAGGGCGACGTAGCCAGCGATGTGTAATATGGAGGCGGGAGTAAAGTTATGCAGTTGGAGGCCATAGAACTGCAGGAGCCCACGGAGGAACGGATGAATTGGAAATCCAAGCCCCCTTAATAAGGGACAAGGCATACCCGCTCCCCCATTGATGGGTTGGGAAAGCTCTCCGCTTGCTCCCCGCCATTGTAGGTGGCGAGCCCGGCTCGAACGGGGACCATATACGCTGGAGGGAGAAATCCCTGGGTCTGTAACTCTACTAATTGGATGTGAGGGACGGAACACTTCTTCCAATTGCCGGGCTTAGGGCTACGGGAGCGAGAGGAGGAGCTACGATGGCCGGCCATGTTGGAATGGATTTTTCCGGGCGCGCTCCGATGGATACTCGCTGTGGGGGAATGGTGTGATCTGGATCTGAGAATCCCCGTCTCTTTAATAGACGATTTACCCACATGGTAGGGTGGCAAATGTAAAAATGCCCTGGCTTCTCGCATTCGCTCGACACGTGGAAGATAGCCATTATTAGGCACGGAAGCCAAGGAGTGCAATATTTATGGGAAGCCGGACACTACTCAACAGGTACTTAGAGTTTGGAGAAGAACCCGCCTTGCAATGCCGAAGACAATCTGCGCGCCGGACTCATCGTCATTGAAGCCTGGTTCGGGGGCTACTGAGGGAATCCTGGATTAGGGGGTCCTCGGACGGCCGGACTATGTACTTTAGCCGGACTGTTGGACTATGAAGATACAAGATTGAAGACTTCGTCCCGTGTCCGGATGGGACTCTCCTTGGCGTGGAAGGCAAGCTTGGGAATACGGATATGTAGATCTCCTCCCTTGTAACCGACTCTGTGTAACCCTAGCCCCCTCCGGTGTCTATATAAACCGGAGGGTTTAGTCCGTAGGACAACAACAATCATACCATAGACTAGCTTCTAGGGTTTAGCCTCTACGATCTCGTGGTAGATCAACTCTTGTAATACTCATATCATCAAGATCAATCAAGCAGGAAGTAGGGTATTACCTCCATCGAGAGGGCCCGAACCTGGGTAAACATCGTGTCCCCCGCCTCCTGTTACCATCGGCCTTAGACGCACAGTTCGGGACCCCCTACCCGAGATCCGCCGGTTTTGACACCGACACACGTCCCTCCTTCGCGTCGCCGCCGATGCTAAGGTGCCCACAGCGATTCCCCTCCCGAAGGATGAGCAACGAGACAGAGACCCACGGGCAGAGGTCCCTGCCGCTGCTGCAGACGAGGCTGAGCTTGGAGACGGCGACGTCGTCTGTCTGGGGTGGAGAACCTCTCTCCCGCCGCGCCCCCGTTCCGCTTGCCGCACCCGGGGAAGAAAGGGAGAGGTGGAGGGTTAGAGATAGGCTAGGAGAGAGGAACGGGGAAGGGAAGGCGCGGGAGAAGCGGCGGCGGCGGCGGCGCATAGAAGCGGGAGAGCGATGCGGAGGCGGTGGAGGTTGTGTGCGAGAGCGGAGGAGGCGATGTTGGGCGATGGAAAAGCAGAGCCTGGTTGCGGAGTGCTACCCAATCCGCGGTCTCGAACTGAGGGACGGCTGGGTGCCGTGTGCGCGAGGGCGGCGGGCGTTTTCTTTCTCTAAATCCTCTAAAAAAATATTGTCACAGTAAAAGCTATCGCCGTGGAGTACGCGAGGAGGCGCTCTTTGCGCCACCCTTATTGTGTTTAATGTATGTCCGTATACCACTATGTTTCTGCCTAAAGTATGCTAGTGAAACATTCTAATTTGGGGACATTTAATTTGTCGAGTAGTTATGCATTGAACACATTATGTCCCAAATCTTTACATAATCTTATCTTATCTTATCTTACCTACTAATAAAGTACGGATTGCTTCTGTCCGTTCACCGTCAATTTTCCATATTATTTTTTTTTTGAGATTTTTTAATATCCGATGTGGTACTAATAAACTGCCCGTACGTTCGTTATTTTTTTCATGGGCCGTGTTGTTTTTATCTGTCCGGCTCATGGCTGAGCTGGGCCCATTTTATTTCCGTCATATGGGCATGGTGGCCAAGGAGCCAAAAATATTTTTTTTTCAAACGGAGGCAAAAGATTTGCCTCATATATTAAATGAGGAGGAGAAAGAGTTTGTTACAACACAGTGCCAAGAAACGGCATGGCAATTACTCTCGCAATAAGAAAGACCCTAAATTTTTCGCCCCGGCTTTAACCCAAAGGTTAGACTCTTCGATCACATTGTTTAGCAAGACAAGCGGAGGGGCACTCTTGTGTCTAAACACCCTTGCATTACGCTCATTCCAGATCACCCATGAAACCAACATGGTTATCGAAGCCTTCGCTTTTCGGTTGGCGGTGCCCTCGGCGCTCAAACTCGCCCACCATTCCTTGATGGAGTCGTACAAGTGCCATGCGGACGTGTCCACGTCGTGGATGCAAAGCTTCTGAATCACCATGTTACCCACAAGTGGATAGAACTCACGACCTCTCCTCCTACGCCAAGGGACACAACCCAACTACAATAGAAATAGTTCCACCCGAAAAGTGCCGACAGCTACCGAGCTCCATGGCTCTTGGTATTTGGAAATTTTGACAAACACACTTCCGGTTCTCAAAATAACGTTAAAACAAATACGTGAATACATACACATATTCCTAAGTGCTGGTAAAAATCTGGAAAAGAAATACTTGTATTTTGGGAAATACAAAAAGCGAAATTTCTGACAGAAATGGCATCCTTTTTCTCCTATATACTATTAGAAATTTATTTATTTTCCTATATCCCAACACAAAGCTAGATTTCTACCAAAACTTGCCACGGGTATTTGGAATGTGTATATGTATCCCCGGGGAAAATCATATTTTTTAAACTTTAAAAACACGAATTTAAAATGTTCAAATATAGAGAGTAGTGGAGCTCGGGTGCCGCAAATCTGCATTCTAGTCCCACCTCGGTTCTTTATAATTAAACCCACCAGTTTTTATACGTATGTGATTTGAAATCAACAAGCTCCGGTTACAACCATAGTAGGCGGCATCGGCCAGCCGTACTTGTACTCGCGTCAATGCTGGAGGAGTCTAGCCGACTCGTATAATGCTGCATCGACAGTCCTCGCGCCGATGCCGAGGTGACTCCGAGACCACAATCGGCACGTTGGCGGCAGTTGCACCCCCACGTCAGGCGCAGACCAGACCACAATCCTGGTGAAGTGTCACGTATGACGCCAAGGTCCCACTTGGCAGCGAGGATGATGAGGCGACGGGTCACGCAAGGCACACGGCGGGCGCGTGACCAGCTCGCAAGTGTAACTGCCCGATGGGCCCAGCGAGTGGGTGAGCTGGAGACGGCCTGCGTGCCGTGGGGTTAAAGGCGGCTGCGTCCGCGTGAATGAGGATTATGATGTATTATGACTTAACTGAACGCACGAGAGAAGTTGTTCTTCCTCGCGTCTCTTCCAGATCCCTCTCCTTTGTCTTTCCCTTTCCCTTGATCTCCTCCTTCCTATCTTAGATCGACAAAGGCCCGTGACAAGTGGTATCAGAGGTCACCGATCTGGATCCGTTGTACCAGAAACCTTGCTACCAGACCAAGGCCGCAAAGCAAGCGGCGGCGATGGAAGAACAGATTGCGGCACTCGCCAAAGCGGTCAACGACGGGCGCGTCGCCAACGACGCTCGCCTCGACGCGATCCAGCAGTCGCTCGAGTTGTGGCGGCCGGCGGTGACCAACCTGCAGCAGCAGCTGGATGAGCTGCGGACGCAAGTCGGCCGGATCGCCCTTCATCCGGTGCTCGCGTTGTCTCCGGCGACCCAGGAGGGCGCGGTGGTGCGGCCAGCGGGCGTCAACTCCGTCGACATCCGCGGGCACCACGGGCCAAGTGGCCACGGCGAGGTCATCGATTCCGGGGGCTCGGCTCATGGGGTGGTCACCACCCTGACGTCGCCTCCGGGCAAGGGTGCGTTACTCGATGTCACATCCCCTTCTCCGCCTCTTGTCAGTCTGCATCGGGATTTTGAGCACGGCTCGCACCACACTTCGCACTTCAATTGGGCCCTTCCTAAACTGGATTTTCCCCAGTTTGAAGGAGAGAATCCTCAATTCTGGAATCATGAGTATACGTTAACATGTAGTATGATAATACCAATGACATAGTGACGATGGGATCATGAATTAATCGTAAGTTGGGTCTGTTCAACATCATTGTTCTACCAACAATGTGCTCACATTATTGCCGGCATCCTGGTTACTTTAACAATGTCCTATAATGAGGAAAACATGACCATCGTGCAATACCTGACCTAGTCTTAGAGGTGAGACTAGGGATCTATTTGGCGTTTATGTTTCCACACATGCAACTGAGTTTTCTCCAAATCTCAAATTCAAAAATCATTGCAATTATAACATACAAATATAACCACTAATTACGAAGATGGAAATAAAACAATACTTTATTATTGCTTCTAGGGCGTGTTTTCAACAATAATGTCATTGTGCTAATAATTACAACAAGAAGCATGTTGCAACTGATATACTTGAGCACGATCATATTCCCACTGTCATGCATGTATTGCATGTGCTTCACATTTATTTAATTTTTCAAGAAATAAGTTGAGGATCTTGTGTATATTTTGACCTCAGTTGTGCTCGAGTAATCAAAATTTGGAGGCACGAGGAGCTTTCACATTTGAAAGATCGTGGATGTCGCCTAGGGGGGTGAATAGGCGCTTTAAAATAATTACGGTTTAGGCTTGAACAAATGCGGAATAAACCTAACGGTTAATTTGACAAGCACAAAACCTACAAAGACTAGGCTCACCTATGTGCACCAACAACTTATGCTAAGCAAGATAAACAACTAAGTGATAGCAAGATATATGACAAGAAACAATATGGCTATCACAAAGTAAAGTGCATAAGTAAAGGGCTCGGGTAAGAGATAACTGAGGCACGTGGAGACGACGATGTATCCCGAAGTTCACACCCTTGCGGATACTAATCTCCGTTTGGAGCGGTGTGGAGGCACAATGCTCCCCAAGAAGCCACTAGGGCCACCGTAATCTCCTCACGCCCTCGCACAATGCAAGATGCCGTGATTCCACTAAGGGACCCTTGAGGGCGGTCACTGAACCCGTACAAATGGCAACCCTTGGGGGCGGTCACCGAACCCGTACACTTTGGCAACCCTTGGGGGCGGTCATCGGTACCCGTCAAATTGCTCGGGGCGATCTCCACAACCTAATTGGAGACCCCGGCGCTTGCCCGGAGCTTTACACCACAATGATTGAGCTCCGAACACCACCAACCGTCTAGGGCGCCCAAGCACCCAAGAGGAACAAGCTCAAGGGTACCAAGCACCCAAGAGTAATAAGCTTCTCAACTTGTAACTTCCACGTATCACCGTGGAGAACTCAAACCGATGCACCAAATGCAATGGCACGGGCACACGGAGTGCCCAAGTCCTTCTCTCTCAAATCCCACCGAAGCAACTAATGCTAGGGAGGAAAATGAGAGGAAGAACAAGAAGGAGAACTCCAAGATCTAGATCCAAGGGGTTCCCCTCACATAGAGGAGAAAGTGATTTGTGGAAATGTGGATCTAGATCTCCTCTCTCTTTTCCCTCAAAAACTAGCAAGAATCCATGGAGGGATTGAGAGTTAGCAAGCTCGAAGAAGGTCAACAATGGGGGAAGAACACGAGCTCAAAGGATAAGGTAGAATGGGGAAGAAGACCCCCTTATATAGTGGGGGGAACAATCCAACCGTTACCCCCAAAACAGCCCCGCAGAGGGCGGTACTACCGCACAAGGCAGCGGTACTACCGCTGAGAACAGCCGTACTACCGCTTCCCCGGGCGGTACTACCGTGGAGTTAGGAGGGCAGGAGAGATACGGACTCGAGCGGTACTGCCGCGGTGGTAGGGCGGTACTACCGCTCATGAGCGGCACTGCCGCTCTACTGCCGCTGCGAAGTACCGCACAATCCGACACGAAAAATGACCCCTCGAGTCGACGCGGTAGGGGCCTGGTACCGCAGCGGTACTACTGCTGAGGACCCACCGGCGGTACTACCGCTGCAGAGCGGTACTGCCGCCTGTGACTCCTAAGCGGTACTACCGCTGGGACCGCGGTACTACCGCTGGCGCCATCCTAAAGCCACTTCCACGAAAACAAGTATACTCCACGGGAAACCAAAACTGCCATAACTTCTGCATATGAGCTCCGAATTGAGCAAACTCAAGCTTGTTGGATAGAGGAAGACGAGTAGCATCAAAACATCATAGTAAGAAGAGGCAGGGGAGGTATGCCAACAAATAGAGGAGTGAAACATCCAACCGAGAGGAACCGGCATAACCTCCAACATCGAAAACATCATAGAATATGCATGTTAACTCCGTTTTCGATGAACTCGAGCTTGTCATGAAGATGACCATAAGCTCCAAAACTCACAAAGAGAAGAACCAAACAAGAACCAATAAAGATGATGCAAGGATGCACTGGTTTGAGCTCTCTATGAACGATACGATCAAGCTACTCATCGAGAGCCCCCCTTGATAGTATGGCAATCGATCCTATAACCCGGTCTCCCACAACTACCATGAGACCGGTAAAATAGAAAACCTATCAAGGGCAAATCTTTGCCTTGCACATGGTCCACTTGAGCTAGATGATGACGATCTTGACTCCCTCAAGATGGACCACCTTTCTTGATTGTGTTGGCTCGATGAAGACTAGTTGATTGCTCCCCCATACTCCACTATGGGTGAGCCACCCTTCCGCACATCTTCACAAGTCCATTGTCACCACAATGGCTTCAAGCATTTGATCTCTTCGTGATGCTTTACTTGAACTTGCCCGCTTCACTTGAACTTGCACACCGCAACCTAACCCCACAAAGAACTCTCACGAAGACCATGGGTTAGTACACAAAGTGTAATTGACAATGCTTACCATACCATGGGATCGCTTGATCCCTCGGTACATCTTGTGCGCTTTGTGTGTTGATCAACTTGATTCACTCTTGACTTAGTCTTGATCAACCTTGACTCTTTCCAACTCTCTTCATTTGGATGATGTCTTGAAGGTAAACATGAATGATCACACAATCTTCTTCTTCAAGAGATGCTTGCAATAAGCTCAACTCTCACATGACCAATCTTTGGATAATTCCTTAATAACACCTTGGTCACCACATAAACTCCTTGAAACCAACACGTGGACTTCAAGAAATGCCTATGGACAAATCCTTCAAATATAACTCAAGGCAACCATTAGTCCATAGAGATTGTCATCAATTACCAAAACCAAACATGGGGGCACCGCATGTTCTTTCAACATTCATAACAGGTGTCAGGTGGATTAGTGACCATTGAGTACTGCTGGTCAGACCTCATGTCTTATCCATGATTTGGAGCTAGATCTCATGTGCAGTTGGTTGAAATCGAGTGACCAGAACACATGCCTTTATTGGCCATGTTTAGTTATTTCATGAAAATTTAGATTGTTTTGACTCTCTGAACCATATATGGATATCATTATTGCTGACCTTGAAGTTGATGGACAGAAATTTGTGATTCAGATATATCACTTTGAGGTATCTCGTAATAGTCAAATTTTATGTAGTGAATCAATATAATTGTAACTATTTGTATTTTAAATGTAATTTATTTATGAAATGATTGTAAGATTACCTCGGGAGTGGCAAAGCGCGCCTTTATGATCTAGTTTTCATTTATTAGTCCCATGATCTCCTCTCACCTTGTTTCAATTTATTAGTAGAGATTTTTTTCCTCTTAGCTTATTACTCCCTCCGTAAAGAAATATAAGAGCGTTTAGATCACTACTTTAGTGATCTAAACACTCTTATATTTTTTTACAGAGGGAGCATATCTCATATGACCTAGACACACTGTTTTCAAACAGATATAGTTACTTTTGTCGCACTACACAAAAAGATCACATTGTTGGTTTCATCATATGAAGAACATCGAAGAAACCAACAAGGCTTGCTCAGTTTTGCCTGACCCCCTACTTCCTGAAGAAGTCACGGGAGAGACGATGCTATATTTCTTTGCCTGGAGTTGTTAGGTTGGAGGTACACTAGTTAATAAAGTAATTAGTGTTGTCTCTAATTGTGTTTAGCTGAGTATACTTTGTTTTTTTTCAAACAAGGAGACATCATTCACTTCCTTGCTAGTGTGACCTTTCTGTGTACTGTACAAATAGATTTTCTTTTAGAAGAATATTTTGTCAGCGACGTTTCTCAAGTTTCGCCCCACTATAAAAAAAGTTTAAGTTTTCGCGTCATTAGCTGAAGTTAGGGTCAGCAAGACAATGGTATAATTATTACAAACTAACTGATACTGCCACTTCTTTCAAGAATTTCACCGGACAAAAAAGACAGGTTCTCATGATTTTGTGGAGAGGCTGGCACTTGAGGTGTGATTTTCTTGTGCATGGCAAAGAAGATGGCAAATTTTCTTCCTTGAATCAAATGGAGAATGCTTTGTGGGCTGCGTCGCCAGGGTCCGTCAGGGCAACGTAGTTTGGACACTATGCCGCGCGGTGTCAGGATGTGAAGACACTGAAGAAGAGGCAGGCCCGGCGTGTCTGTATGGGTTGTATTCAGACAGTTTAAGTGCCAAAAGGAAAATGGTTTGTTGAATGAACACTGTCTTTCTGTTTGACAGTGCAAGTGCAGAGCATCAACCATCAACTCTGTTGTGTGCTACAACTTGCGATGCTACTGTAGGTATGTTCAAACTAATAGATGAACTAGGGTTCATCGTGTGCCTAAAAATGCATGAAAACCAAAACTTTTTGACTAAAACTAATTCGAGGGATCGAAAGAGCTTACTTCTCTCGTCGTGGAGTCATCTTGATCCGCAAGAACGGTGAAGAAACTGAGGAGATCGAAGGGGGTGAAGAGGAGGAGAGACCATCACTCCTCTGTTCTCTCGGGCGGTAGGAGGAAGAAAGGGGGCTGGCTTGGTGGGGTGGGTCCCACCAGCCGTCCCCCGCGAATTTTTCCTGTTCGAACCCTAAAATCGGACCCGCTGGTTGTAGGGTATAATAGCCTACCGCCGGGGGCTCGGGCGGTAGGATTGACGGCAGAGTTGACGACTCGCTGGTGGGTGCTGACGTGGATAAGTGCCCTACCGCTGGAGCCCATGGTGATAGGTAGTTATAAATACTGCTAGCGGGTCCGGCGGTAGGAAAATGGTCAGATCTCAAAACAGATTAGGACAAGGGTCAGATCGTGCTTAACTTGCTAAAAAGGGTTAAAATAGTGATTTCAGCCTCGTGAGGGAGTGCAAGGCCAACTTCATCATCGTCAACGTCAAGGGCCTAGAGTCGTTGACCATGTGGTTCGGCGAGAGCGAGTCGAACATCTGTGACCTATTCTACAAGGCGCGCCAATCGGTGTCATGGGTCCTCTTCTTCGACAAGCTCGACTCGATCACCGTCAAGCGCGGCAACGACGTTGGGTGGGTAACACTACTCGACTCGTTCTCCACTGCCACGTCCTATGCCAAGTCAGCATGCCCAGACCCCATCAATAACTCAAAACCACCTGAAATCCTGTCCAAAAACTATCCTGACGCTAGATCCGGTTTTGACAGAGTTCAGAGGGTGATTTAAGTTTTTTTTGTTAGAAAAGAGGGTGATTTAACTGGTTTTCGAGTTTATACGGGGATTTGATCCATCAGGAGGGAATTTTTTTTTTTTTTTGAGCCCATCAGGAGGGATTTGGGGGTATGCTTTCCTCTTCAAGCAACATCGACTTACAGGGCAGATGGGCTTTGATGAATTAGGCCCAGGGCCCGGACGGCACTACACTGAGCAAGCAAACCACCCTTCTTCCTTCCAAAGAGATTTCCCCAAATCGATCTCCACCTAGGTCGCCGCCGGCGAGGCGATGGCCAGCCTCAACGCCAAGGCCAGCACCGGCCATCTCCGCGTCTACGGTCCGGCGCTGCATGACTACGGCGCCCCGCTGATGAAGGACAGAGATCAGGAAGCGTCACTCCTCCTCCTCAAGATCCGGCACCACTACGAGGAAGCCCTCGGGCGGCTCACCTTCCGGTGGCTCTCCGACGTCTGCTTGGGAGTCTGTGTCGGGCTGCTCGATCCGGTCTCCAACATAATCGCCAGCACCCTCCTCGCCGCCGCAGAAGCTCCAGTTGACACGGGAGGCCCGACGGCGGTGGACGGGCCCAGGCTCAGGGACATGGAGCGGCGCTCCCTCGACGGCCTCGTCGCCTTCCTCACCTGCTTCTTCCCTTACCTCGCCGATTGGGAGGCCGTCAGGTACCTTCTCCTCGCCGAAGCCGACCCCATCGTTGCCGCGCGCATCGTCATCGAGTACCGCGGCGTCAGGTGCTTCCGCGAAGGCTCCGCCGCCGCCCGCGGCGCCCTCAAGCTGGCCCTCCACTGCGCCATGGTGGCCGCCAAGCACCCGTGTCCCTCGCAGCTCGCCGACGCTTGGCTGTCGCTGAGCTCCTCCCTCAACAATGTTGTCCCTTTGCTCTCGGGTGTGCAGCCCAATTTCCCCCGCGACATCCTCCACAGTTTCCACACATTGGTCAAGGAGACGGCACATTCACCATGTCCTCCTCCTGATGGCAGCCTCGTCAGGCCATGGAAACTTGCTGCCCGTTGCCGCAAGCACGCCCCCAAGCTGACCTACCGGCATTCGTGGTCACTGACGCGAGTGCTCCTCGATACGATCCATGGATTCTACCTGCAGGCTCTCGCCAGATTGCCGGTTGGTTACCACCGCAGCCTGCTCGATGCTGGACATTGCTACGGCCCGTTTGACCCCGTCTCGAACATCATCGTCAACACCATCTGGTACCAAGCCACCTTCCCACCACTGAGTCAGCAAGACGAGCTCGACATTGTCGGCACATTGTGCCTAATGCGGATTGAAGCACGATCCTTCTACGGACTTGTCTCCTTCCTCTGCACCTGTTACCAAGATCTCGACACCGATCAGGCCATAAGGTTCCTGCTCGACACGGCACTCAATTTGTCCGCGACAAAGCACTGCAGCAGTGTCAAGGAAGAACAAGAAGCCTACCGGGCTGCTGCCATTGCGGCATGGCACCCCAGACCCGACGCCCAAGCAGGATTCCTCAGTTCATTAAAGGCGATGTTGGTAGCGCCTCATGTCCTGTCACTGCTACAAGATGGAGGCCAGTATCAGCTCTCCTCTCAATGTGTCCACCAGATACACACGCTATTGTGCTCTGAATATCATTCCATTGTTTGTGTCCCAACCCATCAGCAGAGGCCAGCTCCCATTTCTGAACGACAGTTCCATTTTACCATGTCTGAGGGACGTAAACAGCGAAGGACTCATAGAAGGATCTCCGCAAAGGTCAAGGCTGCACTAAGGAGATATGAGAAGCAGAATTCAGTGAGTTAGTTTATCCCTCGGATACCTCTATATTTATATTTTTATCCAAATTATATCAACCAAAAACCTACATAAACAGCTAATGGACCTGCTACCTATCGACCTCCCTCGACCTGCAGTTCATCTTGTGAAAGTTCATATATCATTTTTGTTTATAATCCTGCTGAACCGTTGCCACATGTAAACAAATTTTGAACAAGCCCAAGAAGTTTGCTTCACTGCATGATTGACGGGCCCCTGTCTGGCAGGTCCCCAAATTTTTGGGGCCCCAGTTTTTTCCTTAAGTTCCATATACTACTACTCCCTCCGTCTAGGTGAGTAAGTCATCTTAGGTTGTGCACCGTGACCAAGAAGGAGAGAAAAACGAGAGACCTTAATGTTTATTTGCTAATTAATATCATTGCATGCAATGAACTAACCACTGCATGTCGTGTTTGGTAGTCTCAAGTCATTAAAAGCATGCACGCCCCTCGTCTCTTATTGGTTGATATGTGAAGAAACAAAAAACGAGGTAGAAGTTAATGCACCGCGCCTAAGTGTTTTGGGATTATTTGGTTTTCGTAAGATGACTTACACACCTAGACGGAGGGAGTATTAGTTTTACTTTCAATTTTTAGAGGTTGTTAGTCTTATACTCTACTTCATAGTGTTAATCATTACATTAGCTGGGAATTGTCAAGGCAATAAAGAATATATCATTTACTTCTTCCTGGGAATCTGCACTGCTGCATACGCATCCCTCTCAGTCATGCACCACACTACTAGTCATGCATAGCAATTTTTTGGTTTTTCATTTACTACTCATGCACCACACTACCCCATTGCTCATCGGCTGATAGTAAGAGCTTGCATTCTTCTTCTACTGTGACTACACTCATTATGGGTAAAAGGAATTCTGATAAAGAGCTTCCATTCTTTTTCTACTGTGACTGAACTCATTATGGGTAAAAATAATTCTGATAAAGAGTTGTACGTATAGTAAAAGATACTCAGAGATTTTTATTCCAAATGAAACTGCATATATGACCCATTGATATTTTAAATATTTTGGAACAACTGGGCTCTTTTGCAATACAATTCGGTAAGTTTTTCAGTTACTGTTGCATCGGCAAAGATAAGTATTTCGAAAAAAAAATTGTTGGTGCCCTACTTCTGATTGAACAATACAGACAACTAGGGATAGAAACATGTTTTCCCCGTAATTGCCTTTTAATAGCTATAAGGCCCACTTTTTAGTTTTGCACCGATCCTCCAATTTGTTGGGTAAGATCCTGATGATTGAGTTAATTCCTACGCGAAGGACAAGCATTATCATCTGGAGCTCTAGAATAACGTTCAAACAAGTAGTGCCATGAGATAAAGTTTGATTAGGATGTGCTGTGAGACCGTAGTGGTCTGAAAAGAGGGGATATTGATCTTCCCTTAGTTCTACTTTACACTCACTTGCTGATTCACTTGCCTTTCGCAATCTTATAGGGACACTCTTATCAGCTTCATGTGGTGTGTGGTGTGAATGAATGTGTGTCAGGTCCTGACAACTGCGAAGGCTCGGGCTTGAAGCCAGGACTTGATCCTAATGATGACTACTACCATCACACCCATGCCAACTTTCTGGCGACTCGAAATGTTGCCGGCATAGTTTCAGCTCCTGTACTCTTCTTTGCCGAGCTTAGCAACCACGACGACGACCAGGATAGCCAGCTTCTGTGTTGCCCCGTGGACTTGCCACCACCAGGCGCTGGTATATACACACGTTCCTTCCCCTTTGTTTAAGGTTCCTTTCTTTTTCTTTTCATCATATGGATATGGTTCTTCATACATAGTTCTTGCTCATGTCATGTGCTGCCACGCATGTGTACTGTAGATGATATGTAGATGGTTACATTCACTAGGAAGTTGATAGTTTACAAACCACAATCGAATCTGGTTGTAATCGTTGAATTGATTAAGTAGATTTCCTAATTTGTATGATCATATCGTTACAAACATTCTGAGGGACCACAAGTAACCAGTTATCTGCTACTGCCTGTTTAGCCTGAGCAACTGAAAAGTAGACTTTTGCACACGTATAAGCAGTCAATTCATCAGGGTAACTTTCCAAACTAGAGCGAAATTCCTACTAAAAATTCTTGGAAAAATCAAGTGTATGCAGATTCGTCATAATTTAATCTCCTTATTACTGCGTGCTTCATCTTGTGCATCTCTGTACAGCAGGACTAGTCCGCTGCCTTTTCTGCGAGCATCAAGGAATCAGGATTGTGCACCCGGCCCTGGAGAGATTCCATGGGCACGCGGCGGAGTTCGAGAAGATGGTCCGCGGAGAAAATCTGTACAATAATGACTACTATCCGGAGGGCGACATCGAGCCCTACACCAACCATGAGTATGTTGCGAAGTGGGTGCACGACGGACTCGACGAGGATTGCATGTACCTCGGTAGCAATGACTTCAACATCGAGGAAGATGAAAGCGAGGAGGTTGACGACCTGGAGTAATATGTGACGAGGAATCTAGTGATGGTGAATAGAGTAATTTATTTTACTGTGTTGGGTGTAGTATTCGCTTGCCTGCACTGATGATCCTCGGTTAAGTAGCAGCTATAGTTCGTTTATAAGTATTATATAGGATTAGCAAGTCTGTCGACCTAACAAGTAGTTTTTGGGACCAAAAACTGCCTTTCTGTTTACAGTGCATCAGTAATACTGTTGTGGCCCTAAAAAAAAGTAACACTGTTATTTGCATCTATCATTTTAGTACTCGCGGTAAACGTCTCGTCCGGACATCAAAGGCTCCTTTGATTCAAAGGAATTCTATGGAATTTTTGGAGGATTGAAATTCTTACAAAATTTTCTTATGTTGGTACTTTGAGTCATAGCATTGGATTTCATAGGAATTTTTTCTATGAAATCTTTTATACTACATTTCATAAAAAAAATCTAACATCCACCCCAACCTCTTTTTACAATTTCTTTATTTTTCCTCTTGCATCAAACACTCCTTGCTAATCTTACACTAGGATTTAAGTGTACATGCCACTCTAATCCTATACCCTTCCTAACCCGCAAAAAAAAAATCCTATACCTTTCCTATTTATGTATTTCTAGAATCATGTGAATCAAAGAGGCCCTAAGTTTCTTCACCATATTTGTTACTCTCTCCATCCCATAATATAAGAGCGTTTTTGCCACTATGGTAGTGTCAAAAAGCTCTTATATTATGAAACGGAGGGAGTAGCTTGCAAAATTTCATCACCATATGTCATCCGTGGAAATCGTGAAGAAAAAAAAAATCAATGCTCAAACGCATTTTGGAGCATCAATTTTTTCTCACATTTTCCACGAATGTCATTTCGTGATGAAATTTTGCAAGCTACAAAAACATTTGTCAATGTTTCACACACAAAAAAAATCCAGAATACTGTCCAGAAAATCATGAGAACCCTCAAAAATTCTTGAAAGAAGCAGCAAGAGCCAATCCGGTCCAGAATACTGGAAAGCAGCCCTGCGGAAACAAGCTCTGGGATCTTCTCATTTCGTTTCTCAAAGCTTTGGCTTTAGTACAGTCTACTGTAGCACGAAATCTAGTTTCAGTCTTGTAGCCACAAGACTCAGGACAAGCGCTGTCCCAGGCTACTCTTCAAGCAAAAATTCTCACCTTATTCGGCAAAGGGGTGCTCCAATTAGCTTCCACATTTCTCGTGAGCAATCTCCTGCCTCACTTGGGGGGTTTAGCTGTGTTATTACCTTATTTGGGTCGAGCATCCCATGTCTTTCTGCTCCGGGCACTATACGGATGCCAACAGATTCCAAAGAAACAAACAGTTTCCCTTTCCAGTATCGCTCAACCGAGATATTTAGTTCTTACAAGACCAGCAAATTGGTAATTGAAAAGAGAGGCAGAGAGCTGAGGGAAACCCGTTGTGAGTGATCGCCATCAAAGCGCTCGCTACACGAAAACCTGGTATCACCTGCAACCACAACAGTAGAGTTCAATGCACTAGATAGAACTAGAGACAAAAGGACCACAACGTTTAAAGGAGCAGAAAAACTACGGCCACAGGCATCAGCAATACACAAGACTCCTGCTTGATCACCAGCTCCAAGCGCCCTATTGGCTCCAGCCGGAGCCTCACGCATCTGACCAGCAAGATACGTCACAATCGCCAACGGCTGATTGACCGCTTCCTGAAGCTTGGTTTTATCACCACCTTTCAGAAGACCTGCCCAATATAAATGGAAGAAGCACACAAACTAGCTACAGCTTAATATGAGGATCATCAGTGAAGTGAATACTACACCCCTGTCACTATATATACTACTCGTCTCCATATTCATCCGACTCATGGCCGTCGTCTTCCTTGATGGTGAAGTCATTGCTACCTAGGTACATGTAGTCCTCCTCGAGTCCATCATGGATCCAGTTCGTAACATAATCGCCATTACTTAGAATGCGGTCGTTGTTGTACACCTCCCGATAGTAGCCGTTGTCATATAGATCTTCTCCGCGGACCATCTTCCCAAACTCCACCTCGTGCCCATGGAATCCCTCCCCACTAGCCGGGTGCACAATCCTGATCCCTTCTAGCTCGCAGAAAAGGCAGCGCACTGGCTCTGACACACGTATGCAGACCACAATTAGTAATCATAGCAGAGATTTACACCCACTTAATTTTTTTTAACAAAACAGACAACATCAGTATTTAACCTACAGAATATATAAACATATAATCCCTCTGTAACTTAATATAAGATGTTTTTAAACACTTACAGCATCTCAAAAAAGTCTTCTATTAAATTACAGAGGGAGTACTTTCTATCTTGACTTCAGAAGTAAGATTCTGGTGAGTTGATTGTGTGTGTGATATGAGCATCAGACCAGTTAATGAAGATCCATATCTATCTATCTGATGATAAAGAGAATCTTATCTTAAACATAAGAGCGGGAGCATACCAGCCCCTGGTGTTGGAAAATCCACAGGGCAACATAAAAGCTGGCTATCCTTGTCGCCATCATCGTCATTGCTAAGCTCAGCAAAGAAGAGTACTGGAACTGAACCTACAGAGCCAACATCCTGCGTCACCAGAAAGTTGGCATGTATGTGATGGTAGTAGTCATCGTCGAAACGAGTTTTTCGCTTCCAGTCACGACCAGATACGGATACATTCACACCGCAGATCACATGAAGCCGGTAACAGGCGTGCCCCTGTAAGACGGCAGAAAACGAGCAAATCAGCAGGTGTGTCATTCAAATTAAGGGGAAGCTCTAAATCATGCAATGAAACAAAACAAAAAAGCTAATAAGCATCCATGGAGGTCGGCAGCAGCAAGTTCCACCACATGTTTTGATCAAGTAGGCCTTTAGACTGATGGAATTGCTATTAAAAGATGTAGAGGTTTCTGTGGACTGTAGGATAAATTAACTAATCAAACGAGGTCCATCAGCTGTTTTGATCGAGTGGCTTTTTCGTTGATGTAATTTTGGACACAAACAAACAAATATATATAGAGGTATCTTCTGAGGAATAAACTAACTCACCGAATTCTGCATCTCATATCTGCTTAGTGCAGCCTTGACCTTTCTGGAGATTCTTTTATGATCCCTTCGCTGTTTGCGTCCCTCTGACATGCTAAGATTGAATGCCCGTTCACAAACGGCAACTGGCTGCTTCTGCTGGGCTGAGATGCCAGTGGAATTGAAAGCAGATGACAATAGCATGGCAAGCTGCTGGACACACTGAGAGGAGAGCTGTTGTTGGCCCCCATTATCTGACAGCAGTAACAGGACTTCAGGTTTCCTGCATGAACTGAGGAATCCTGCCTGGGCATCGGGTCTGGGATGCCATGCCGCAATTGCAGCAGCCCTGAAGGCTTCTTCTTGTTCTTCCTGGACACCGCTGCACTGCTTTGTCGCGGCCAAGTCGAGATCCATGTCGAGCAGGATCCTTATGGCCTGATCGGCATTGAGACCTTTGTCATGGGTGCAGAGGAAAGAGACAAGTCCATACAAGGATCGTGCTTCAATCCGCATCAGGTTCAAGGTGCCGAGAATGTCGAGCTCGTCCAGTTGACTCAGTGGTGGGAAGGTGGCTTCGTACCAGATGGTGTTGACGATGATGTTGGTGACAGAATCGAAAGGGCCGTAGCAATGGCCAGCCTTGAGCATGCTCCGGTGGTACCGAGACCGCAGGTCGCCGCCCGGCATCCTGGCGAGAGCCTGCAGGTAGAAACCATGGATCGTATGTAGGAGCACTCGCCTAAGTGACCAGGAATACTGGTGGGTCACCGTGGCGGCGTGCTTACTGCGACGGGCGGCAAGCTCCCATGGTCTGATGAGGCTGCTGCCAATGCCAACAGGAGCCGGACAAGGGACATATGGCGTCTGCTTGGCCAGAGTGTGGAGGATGTCGCCGGGGGAATTGAGCAAGGAGACGGCCTTCTCGAGGGTGTCGAGGGAGGAGCACATGGACAGCCAAACGCCCGCGAGCTCGGAGGGACACGGATGCTTGGCGGCCACCGTTGCGCACTTGAGAGCGAGCCTGAGGGCGCCGTTGGTGGCCGCGGAGCCTGGGCGGAAGCACTTGGTGCGGCGGTCATCGACGACGATGCGCGCGGCAACGAGGGGGTCGGCCTCGGCGAGGACAAGGTACCTGACGGCCTCCCAGTCGGTGAGGTGAGGGAAGAAGCAGGTGAGGAAGGCGACGAGGCCGTCGAGGGAGCGCTGCTTCATGTCCATGTCGGCGACGCCGACGAGCGCCGAGGCCCCGCCGACGGGATCTGCGGCGGCGGCAAGCATGGCGCTGACGACTATGTTGGAGACGGGATCGAGCAGGCCGACGCAGGTCGCCGCATCGAGGAAGCGTAGCAGATCGGGGTGCGAGGCGAGCAGCCTGCTGGCTTCGTCGCGGTGGTGCCCGATCCTGAGGAGGAGGAGTGACGTGTCCTGCTCTCTCTCCTCCCACGACAGGGTGCCTTCATGAGGCAACGCCGGACCGTAGACGCGGAGATGGCCGGTGCTGGCCACAGAGGCTGGCCATCGCCTCGCCGGAAACCTAGCTAGGTTGAGATGGATCGATCGATTTGGGTGGGGGAGCGGTTTATTTTTCTTCTCTATTTTGATAGAGGAAATCCTTACAGCGTGTTTGGTTCGGGGGAATTCGAGATGGGGAATGGGAGTTGAGGGGTGAGGAGATTAAAAGTCCACTGTTTGATTAGAGGGAATGAGAGTTTAAGCAGGAAGGGGAATGGGAGTTGAGGAAGCCAATTCCCACCTATTTCTTCCCAGGGGTACCCTGTTAATTCGTGAGCAGAGTTTTATCCCACGCTAATTCCCATCATATACCAAACAAGGGAATGGGAGTAAAAATCTACTTCCCATGACTAATCCCTTCATAAACACACTTGTGCAAACTCCCATTCCCCTGCCTAAGTGTTTACCAAACAGGCTTAGAAGAGGAGGCCGGGAGGTGGGGGCGGCCGGTGCTGGCATTCGCCTCACCGGAGAGCTCGCCGGAGACCCAGCGATGGAGGTTTGGGGGATTTGGGACGGAAACCTACCTGTTTTCCTTCTTTGGGCCGGCCCACTACACGACTTCTTTACTTTTATTTGCTTTGCTTTTACCTCACTTTTTTTGGTTTTTTTATTATTTGCCATTTCTTACTTTGCACTTTGACAATTTGCCACTACTTTACATTGTACTCCCTCCGGTCCTTTTTACTTCGCGTATTAGATTTGTGTCAAGTCAAAATTTATGAAGTTTGACCAAATAATATTAAAAAATATCAACATCTACAATACAAAATATATATATTGTGAATCTAACAATATTGGTTTGGCATTGTGAATGTTGATATTTTTTCTATAAATTTTATCAAAGTAGAGGTACTTTGACTTCAGACAAAACTTATATGCGGACTAAAAATGACCGGAGGTAGTATTTGATCTTTTGACACTCTTTACTTTGCACTTTAATTATTTGCCACTTTTCAACACAAAAACAATACCCCACAAATGATTGACATAATATGTGCATAAAACAGTGGACAAGTATACCCTTTATGCTTTGTTTGACTGAAACTTGGATCAGTTGATTCCCCAAATCCGGATGAACCCTAGCTCACGAGGCTATGCCTGGCCGCCGCCGGCCCCTGTTGCTCCCGGCGCCTTCAGCACTGTGTCTCGACGACGCTGCATCCCCCCGTCAATCTGGAGCTCCTTTCCAGCGCCCAAGCACATGCTCGAGGCCGCCCCTAGCTCCCAGTCGCTGCTGCCATGGTGCAAGATGCCAGGCGCCGAGCATGCTACTGCAAACAAGAGAGAGAGAGCGAGGGGATAGGACCGGGAGATGTGGACAGACATCATCCCGTGCGTGGTCAATCAGGTCCAAAGGGCAGTTTAGGGATTTCCTCATGGGTCCCACATGACAGGACAAAATATCAAAGTGCAAAGTAAAGAGTGGCAAAAGATCAAATACAATATAAGTACTGGCAAATTGTTAAAGTGCAAAGTAAGAAGTGGCAAATTGTCAACCCCCCCTTTTTTTTGACAAGTCTAGCGAGCGGCCGGCTGCTCGCTAGCCTTCCCGAGTGGCCGGCCTAAAATGGAATTTTTTTTGTCCTTTAATCTATAAAGGGTAATAATTTGTCCTCCTAATTGATATAAAAAATTACAATCCATAAGTACCATGTAAACAGAAAGTATTACAAAAGCATCCGTATTAACAGGTGTGAACACATTTAATTCGAGTTTTGAAATTGAGGGCACTTGCAAACTAAGATAAAAAAAATTGAGGACACTTGCAAACTAAGATAAAAACAGATAAGTGGGCGCCAACTAGAGGTAGGAATGTAAATATCATTTTCTTTTATATGAGATAAAGAAGTTCACCATTGATTGATTTATTTTTACATTAACCACCCAACTTTTTAAATTTGACACGAGTTACATCATCAATCACTAGTGGGATAATCTCACTAGTTGGTTCATCAAGCCACTCCCAAGCATATGAGCAACAACATTACATTATCTAAAACAATGTTGGAAAACAGCTACACAAACTAAATTATAGCAGTCGTCAAAGATGGCTGCAGGAATGCCTGCTGATCTTCCAACTTCTTGCATGATGCTCATGAAATCTGAGTTGTTCGAATTGGTTACAATACAATCCTGTTTCAGCCGATGGACTGTGCCAACTGTAGACCGAGTTTCAGAACGGTAGCTTCCGCAGATAAGACGTCCACGTGGAGATCAATCTTCCAGTTTCAGGCCGCAACGAAAATTCCATTGGCGTCGCGAATTACAGCAGCAGACGCGCCCGCAAGAAGGTCTACATCAGAAGCAGCATCGACATTCAACTTCACCTGGCCTCGTGGTGGTCTGATCCAGCCACCATTTCTTTTCTTCACCGTGGGTGTCTGCTGCTGCAGTTTAATTTGCAGTAAGAGCACGCACAGACATAGCGATATGGCTAGTTGCTGCACCTTCTCATCATCATGAACTAATTTGTATCTTTCCCACCATAATACCACGCTGCAATATCACATGGCCTCTTCATGAATGTTTCTCTGACCAAGCAACTGAAACCTATGAACATGAAGCTGTAATTAATAGCAAGTCCACGACCGATTCACCCACATGATCAGTATCACATGCTCTCTCTATTATTTCATTAATCCTCAATGATCTCCAAATTAACTTCCATGGCCTTCTTTTTGCGGGGTAAAAAAAAGACCATGGAGGTTTGGATGGAAGGTTGGAGATCATTGAGGATTCATCATCTGCACCACATCCATGGCCTTCCATGACATTTTGACAACTGAAGAGGAGATGATGCACATCATCAGCACCACGGGAACACCTCAGGCATTGTGGAGAGACCATATAATATGCCTATTTGCTAAAGTGACACGACAAGGCAAAGTTCCGTGCAGTGTTCTCCATAAGAAATTCCTTACCTTGCTAGGGCATTGCAGACTCCAAATACGGTGCCATATCTTGTTTGAATCGACAGTTCCTATACCATTTGTACGCCTCAATTTGAACCCATGTTGATGATCCCATTCAGCATAATAGGCAGTACATACAGAGAAAATCCCGTTCTTTGTCAGGCTCCATGCAACGAAATCTTCTATGTCATATGTCGGCAAAGGAATCGATAGTATATGTTGCACATCAACTTCCAGAAAGTCTCGGTCACGAGATCCTCATCCCATTGCCTTGTAGCAGGGTTGATAAGGTCGCCACCTCTAGAAAGAAGGTTACCCCCACGTATGAGAGAAAGATTTCATCATTGATTGATTACACGTATACGAGAACCAGCAAAATCATGTGGGATAGCCATACCTGCAACCCAAAACCCTCTTCGCCGCAGTAACCTCAAATACCTGCCAAGGCCCAATAACTCAATGTACAATATCGAAAGTCCCCTTCTCTGGCTCGTCAACCTTGCTGTCGTCGTGCTGGCGGAAGGAGATATTTGGTCGCACCGGCTGTTTTCCCGGTCACAACTGTGATTGGGTTGGGTTGTAAATCAACACCTGATATCAGGTCTGTCTGAAAGTTAAGGAACTTTTAGGTACATTTGAATTCATGCTAGAGGCGGGAAAAACGACTGAAAATTTGATACTTTCAGTTACTTTGTGACCTGTGTCTGCTGTATGAAATTCGTCCTGGAGGTGGGAAAAAAGTGACTGGAAATTTATGCAACTTTCAGTCAGTTCTAATTGACGCCAAAAGCACATTTAAAATCATCATACCTCTAGTCCTCGCTTCCCATAGAACGAATTAAAGTGGACGTGCTGACCACCTAACTGGTGGGACGTCATTTAGCTCGTGAGAACCTGATGGGGTTCTTCTTGATCAGGATCCTCCATTTGGGATGGCCGTGCAGACTACCTCTCTTAAAGCTGACCCTCCGACCATCAAGGGTCGAGGTATTGTTACAATGCCCAGATTTTGCTATTGTGAGCAAGCCTGTTTGCAAGGGTCGAGGTATCATTACCATGCCCAGATTTTTATTGTTTTGCGAATCAGATTCTGCCTTTGCGAGCAAGCATGTTTGTAAGGACGTCAAGATGATCCCCTGACAGTACAATCTCAAGCGATTGTAGAAAGTAGTTTCTGGTGGCCGTATCGTACTTTCCATCTCTGCATAACCCATGGACGATTGTAGTGCAGGTAACTTCATCTGGAGCAATCTTCTCTGCCGCCATGTCGGAAATTAGGCGCCAAACCTCATGAAGATCTCGACAGTAGTGAAACCAATAATAAATGAGCGTATTATACGTCACGACGTTTGCAGAAACCCCTGGGTTACGGACCACGCCCCTGGCTATGGATAACTTCCCACCGGAGCAAAGAGCACGAATGGCAATGTTGAAGGCCCTCGTGTTTGGCGTCACACCTCTCTTGATCATGTCTGTCAACAGCTTCAGAACACGCTTCCAACGACCCATTTCGCATAACCTGCTCATCAGTGTTGTACGCGACAGCACCGGCATACCGTTCCAATGATGCACTCCACTCTAACAAGTGTATGGCATAGGCAATCCTCAAGGCATGGCAAAGGCAATTCAGGAGAATACTGAAAGTAAAATCCGTGGGCTCCAACCCTTGGCCTGCCATAACATCCCACTGCTCGAGTGCTTCATTAGCCCTACCTTTCTTGCAGAGACCATCCATAAACGTATTGTATGTGACAGTGTTGGGCGTCTAACCTTCGGTTCTACTCTCCATCAAAACTTGCCTGACCTCCTCAAATTCGGTGGCATCACACAAAGCCCTGATCAGAACATTGTAGGTAACTATGTTTGGAGGGCAACCGCCGCCTTCCATCCTGTCCATCAGCTTCTTGGCCTCCTCGACGAGGCCCTTGCGGCAATATTGTTGTACAATGGGCGTGTAGGTTTGCACCATGGGAGGGCACCCCTCTTCGCGCATCCATTCGAGCACGCCCAACGCCTCCTCGACCATCCCCGCGCGGCACAGCCCCGTGACGAGCGTGGAGTACGTGCCCGCGTCGGCTTCCACCCCAAGCTCTCGCATCCGGACGATCTCATTGAACGCGAGGTCAAACTGCATAGGTTTGCACGAATACATCTTGACAAGGATGTTGAGGGACGACACGTTGGGCGCCACCCCTGCTGCAAGCATTTCGTCGAACACAAGGTGGGCCTCCTCCACGTGACCAGCTTCGGCCAGCGCGTTGATGAGCGTGTTGTAGCAGAGCACGTTGGGCGGCGAGGCACCACCCGGGCCAGTTCCGAAAGCCCAGAGCTCTGCGAAGATGGCGAGCACCTGGTCGACGTCGCCCGCGCGCGCCAGGGCATTCATGGCCATGTTGCACTCGCGCTCCAGCTGCCATCGCCGCAGCTTCTGCTGATGCTGCGGAGGAGGAGGAGGGCAGGTCTCTGCCGATACGGGTGGAGGCGGGATGGGCTTGGCGTCGTCAGAGTCGTCGGAGTCGTCGTCGGAGGAGAAGCAGGTGGGAAAAGGGAGGGCGGAGAGAGCCGCAGAGGAGGCGGAGGAGGCCATGCGCGCGCGGAGGAGGAGCCGAGAAGTGAGAAGGGCTGTGGCCAGCGCGATGATCGCCGACGGAGGGGTTCAGCAGCGGCGCCGTGGCGGTGGAGGTGGCGGCGAAGGGAGAAGAACTGCGTAGATTTGCACGAATACATCTTGACAAGGATGTTTTTTTTAGGTGTCGGCGGGGGAAAGCATAGTGGTTCTGGGAACATGGGCCGGATCTGCAACAACCGGCCCAGTGCTAGTTACGAGCGAATATGTATGTCTCGGCTAATTCTCAGGAAAAAAAGAGTATGCCTCAGCTTTTTCTAAAAATTCAAAAACTGTTCGGACTTACAAAATAGTTTATTCATTCATAAACTGTTCGTTGATTCAAAAAATGATCATGCATTTCAAAAAATGTTTGTTAAATAAAAAATGTCCATGAATTTCAAAAATTGTTCCACCAATTTCCAAAAAAAGTTTGTCGATTCTAGAAATGTTCGCCGATTCAAGAAAATTGTTTAGAATAATTTTCACACTTTTAATTTTTTTTTACAAATAGTATATAATGTTCATGAATTGAAAAAATTGTTCTTGATTTTAGAAAATGTTCGAAAATTTGTAAAATTGTTAACGAATTTGAAAAATGTTCACGAGTTTAAGGAAATGTTCATGATCTCAAAATGTGTTCATGATTTTACGATTTTGAGAGCGATAGTGTATCTCGGTGATGCAATAAAATATGGTCATGACAATTGGAGATTATGATATATATATATATATATATATATTTTTGCAACGCACGACTCTTTTGCTAGTATAGACAATGG
>NC_057808.1:41228465-41230320 GCF_018294505.1 Triticum aestivum
GATTCAAATCATCCGACTCATAACGATGCGTGCGTGCGCCGTCTCCATAGCCGTCGGATTTGATTTTAATTAGATAGCTGAAAAGCAATGTCTTACGTAGACTAAGTTTTGCATCTGAGTAGTTGTTTCAATCTCCCTCACCGCAACAACCGGTGTGTTGCAAGATCTCAATCCCCGCCTTCCATGCCTCTCTCGAGCTCCCCGTCAAGCTAGAGCCCCCACGCGCTGCTTTGATTGCCGCCGACAAGCATGTTGACGAGGCTGCCGGCAAGCATGAGCAGTCGCCTCCCATATTACTCCCTAGCTCCCCCAAGCTGACACTGCCTCGCCTCCCCACGCTGCTCCGACCGCCGTTATGGTCGCTTCGCTACGGAGGAGCACCGGCGTCCATGGATGTCACCTCCTTGAGCTTCAGCCGCAACAACAGTTCCTGCAAACATTAGCTATGTTGCATAAATTTCCTGCAACTTGAACTTTGTTGCAAAAAAATACAAATATTTCTGCAACATCTTCTCGTAAGTCTAGTTTGTCGGCCCAAACAAACAAAAGGCCGGCCACATAATAAAAAAAGTTTAGAGTTGTGATTTGGTGGGTGGGGAGGCCCGCACAGGCAAGTCCTGCAAAGTAAGCAGTGTCCGTGCCCGCTCCAGCCTCTTTCCCCTGCAAAAATTGCCGTGCGGGTTTTGACCCCGCACCGCGAGCGGCTCTCACCGCACCGCTTTGTTTTCCTTACTCATTAGTTTAAGGCAACCTTCACCGCTAGCCCCTCCCCCCCTATTTGTACGCCCCGCGCCTTCGCCCACCCGCTCCGCTCGGCGAGGTGGGACTAATCCATCACCAACGCTCACGCCTTCCTTCCTTCCTTCGTGCTGTGTGTGTCAGTGTGTGAGGCCGCCCATGGATTTCTTCCTTCCGGGCTTCCCACGGCCACGGGTGAAAAATCCGCCGCCACCTCCTCTCTGCCTCGTCGGCTGCAGCGTTGCCCTCCTCCTCCGCCTGGCCCGGACGGCAGCCGCCGGAAGGTTGCGCACTTCTTCGGCACACACGCCGGCCGGCCCCGCCAAGGTACGTTCATGTGCGGCGTCGGCCCGACGCACCCCCTGCTCCACCAACCTCACCGCATTTGGCCTCTGCTGACCCCTCCATCCCTTCTGATTTGCATCCTTGGTAACAGGCCGAGGACTCTGCCTAGCTGATGTTCCTAAATTTGCAGTTCAGGCATAGAGGGGAGGGAGATCAACAAGTTTCTGATATAATGCATCTAAGCACCTCAGACTGGTAGCACTGTGTCTTGTTCAAACATTCATGCGATTTTCTGTGATTTAACCATGTTTTCTTACACAATTTGAGATTTGATGCTGAAGCTGGGACTCACAGGGCATATTTTACACCAGTATGCAGATGGGGATTGATCATGTGGAAGCATGTAACCAGGAAGGATTGCGTCTGAATAAACTCACACGACAGCTACTGTATTAATCAGGTTAGCGTACTATATTATAATCTCACACGACAGCTACACCAAATATGAACAAGCTAGTGGCCTATATTATAACGATACTTCAGGAGTTTGTTTTGTATTTTATAAAAACTGTAATAGGTGTAACCAAAATAAAACAGAAAATAATAAATAAATAAAAAGTAAATAGAAACAGAGCTAAGAAAAAAAAAAGACACCACCCCGCTGGGCCAACCGGCCCAGCTAACCAACCAGCCGGCCGGCCCACCCCCGCTGCCCCCTGCTTAACCTCCCACCCCCACCGAACCCTAGCCCACGTTCCCCACTCGCTACCCCGATCTGGATCGAGATCGGGGCGAAGACCCGAAGCCGCCCGACGCAGCGCCGCTGTCGTCG
>NC_057808.1:41230814-41356994 GCF_018294505.1 Triticum aestivum
CTCGACCCCCCTGCGAACCATCGCCGGACGCCGCCGCCGCGGTCCTCTCCATCACCGACCCCGACCCCGTCGCACCTCACCGACTCCTCGACGCCTCCACCTCCCCGACCGGATCTGGGTCGCGCCTCTGGCGCCCCCGACGCCGTCGCCGCCCATCTCCGCTGTCGCCTCCTCGTCTCCTCCTCGCCGGGGGCCAACAAGCCCCGTCGCCCCCTCAAGTCCAGGCGCCACCCCACCTCGTCTACGTCGTCGGCGTGAACCAGGTCAAGCTGGAGCGCTCCGGAGCCGTCGCCCTCGATCCGTCCCCTCCGACCACGTCGCCTGCGTCTCCGCTCGATTTGCACCCTCTGGTCGCCCCCGACGCGTCTGAGCACGCCAACAGCTCCGGGGTGAGCTCACGTGGCTACTCCCCCTCTCCCCCTCCACGATTCACCGCCGTAGGCCGCCATACGCGTCGTCCGGTTTTCGGCCAGTGGGCTCGGTCACCGCGACCGTGACTGCGCCCAGCCTGCGTCGCCGATACCTTGCCGCGACCCGCCTACGCTCAACCTTGGCCCACTGTGCCGCTGCTGTCGCTCGTCGCTGTGGCCGCCGGCGCCCAGCGTCGTTCCCTCCCTGTCGGCCTGGGCGGGTGCCTAGCGCCCGCTCCAGGCGCCCGCTGGACCAAACCCGCATAGGCCTTTGGGCCACCGCCAAACGGGGCCCACTGCCCAGAACATTTTTATAAAAAAAAGAATTAAAAAATATAATAACAATAATAAAAATATTAATTAATTAACTTAATTAATCATAATTAGAATAACCTAATCACTAGTTAACTTAATTAAACCCTGTTTAGCCTAAACTGTCAATGACACAGGGCCCCACCCCCTGTTGACCAGTCAAACCCCGGCCCACATGTCAGCCCCTGTGTAAACTGCTGTGTACACAGGGCTGGGTACATTTAGCAATTTCTCTTTTATTTTCGAATTAAAATAAATCCTGGAAATTTAGAAAATCATTTAAACTTATAAAAATCATATAAAATAATCCGTAACTCGGATGAAAATACTTTGTACATGAAAGTTGCTCAGAACGACGAGACGAATCCGAATACGCAACCTGTTCGCCAGCCACGCGTCCCTAGCATAGCGAACCTGCAACATTTTACATCCGGTTCATCTGTCCGAAAACGCGAAACACCGGGGATACTTTCCCGGATGTTTCCCCTTTCGCCGGTATCACCTATCCCTATGTTAGGTCACCCCTAGCACAACGTATCTCCACGTCTTGCTTTGTGTTACATTTGATTGCTCTGTTATTTATTGTGTTCCTCCTCCGTTACTTCTTTCCAGTAGACTTCGAGACCGCTGCCGATGTTCGTGTGTTCGACTACATCGAAGACGACCCCTCCTACTTGCCAGAACAACCAGGCAAGCCCCCCCTTGATCACCAGATATCGCCTACTCTTCTCTATACTGCTTGCATTAGAAAAGTGTAGCATGTTACTGCTTTCGGTTAATCCTATTCTGCTGCATAGCCTGTCATTGTTGCTACAGTTGTTACCCTTACCTGCTATCCTACTGCTTAGTATAGGATGCTAGTGTTCCCTCAGTGGCCCTACACTCTTGTCCGTCTGCCATGCTATACTACTGGGCCGTGATCACTTCGGGAGGTGATCACGGGTATATACTATATACTTTATATACATGACACATGTGGTGACTAAAGTCGGGTCGGCTCATTGAGTACCCGCAAGTGATTCTGATGAGGGGGCTGCAAGGACAGGTGGCTCCATCCCGGTAGAGGTGGGCCTAGGTTCCTGACGGCCCCCGACTGTTACTTTATGGAGGAGCGACAGGGCAGGTTGAGACCACCTAGGAGAGAGGTGGGCCTGGCCCTGGTCGGCGTTCGCGGATACTTAACACGCTTAACGAGATCTTGGTATTTGATCTGAGTCTGGCCATTTGGTCTATACGCACTAACCAACTACGCGGGAACAGTTATGGGCACTCGACGTCGTGGTATCAGCCGAAGCTCTTTTTGACGTCCGCGACGGAGCGGCGCGCGCCGGATTGGACTGGAACGCCTGCTAGGCTAGGTCTGCTTCCGGTCGCCCTCGCAACGTGCAGGTGTGGAATGGGCGATGGGCCCAGACCCCTGCGCGCATAGGATTTAGACCGGCGTGCTGACCTCTCTGTTGAGCCTAGGTGGGGCTGCGACGTGTTGATCTTTCGAGGCCGGGCATGACCCAGGAAAGTGTGTCCGGCCAAATGGGATCGAGCGTGTTGGGTTATGTGGTGCACCCCTGCAGGGAAGTTTATCTATTCGAATAGCCGTGTCCCTCGGTAAAAGGACGACCCGGAGTTGTACCTTGACCTTATGACAACTAGAACTGGATACTTAATAAAACACACCCTTCCAAGTGCCAGATATAACCCGGTGATCGCTCTCTAACAGGGCGACGAGGAGGGGATCGCCGGGTAGGATTATGCTATGCGATGCTACTTGGTGAACTTACCATCTACTCTCTTCTACATGCTGCAAGATGGAGGTGGCCAGAAGCGTAGTCTTCGACAGGATTAGCTATCCCCCTCTTATTCTGGCATTCTGCAGTTCAGTCCACCAATATGGCCCTTTACACATATACCCATGCATATGTAGTGTAGCTCCTTGCTTGCGAGTACTTTGGATGAGTACTCACGGTTGCTTTTCTCCCTCTTTTCCCCTTTCTATACCTGGTTGTCGCAACCAGATGCTGGAGTCCAGGAGCTAGAGATCCCGAGGATGATTCTACGTGGAGTTTGGCTTCGAGGAGTAGTTAGGCGGTCCCAGACAGGAGGCCTTGCCTTTTCGATCGTTGCTACTTTTGTGCTAGCCTTCTTAAGGCAATCTTGTTTAACTTATGTCTGTACTCAGATATTGTTGCTTCCGCTGACTCGTCTATGATCGAGCACTTGTATTCGAGCCCTCGAGGCCCCTGCCTTGTATTATGATGCTTGTATGACTTATTTTTATTTTTAGAGTTGTGTTGTGGTATCTTCCCGTGAGTCCCTAATCTTGATCGTACACGTTTGCGTGTATGATTAGTGTACGGATTGGACAAAACGGGGACGTCACAAGTTGGTATCAGAGCCGACTGCCTGTAGGGATCCCCCTTTCCAACTCCTTGGCCGAAGTCGAGTCTAGTCATTGAAAAACTTTTACTAACATGCCTGTGTGGCTTACGGGCCCCCGTCGCCATTGGGTGGTATTAGGATCTTTTACTCCTTGTCTACACTCTGGGATTCTGATCTCTCTTCTATTCGGGTTAAATAATTTTCTAAAATCTAACTTTAGGTTCTCGAAAACACTTTCTCCCAGAGAGCCCTTCAGTCCAGATGATCGCCGGCTGCACCTGAAGATTTCGAAGTTACTCTCCGATACTCTTTCGAGACTTTGTGCCCCTTGCTTTTGCAATTTCCTACCACCGAAATATCCCTATGTATAAATACATACACTTGTCGTTCTTACTTTTATTCCCAGTTGATCTTGTTATTACAAGATCACTTGAAATCCTCTCTATTGTTCCGAGAATATTTTGTGCCTACTACCTTGCAGTTCCTTTCCACTTGAATACCCCTACGGATAATTCCTCGCCCTTATCGAGTATCCATTCATCCCCAGTTGTTCATGTGTTTCACAATGGTCTTCGAAATACTATTCGATCCTCCAAAAATCCTTAGTAGCTTATTGCTCTGCAATACTTGTCTGCTTGCATTATGGATGCTTTCCATATGTCTGGCAATATTCATTAGTATCCTTAGGCACCGTCATTTTGATCCTATTGATTCAACATGAGTGCGAATGCACGCAATCATTAGTTTATCCTTTTAAATTATCTTTTCGGCTCAGACGTCATTTTAAACATGAGCTTGTTCTTGACCAATCTATTTGCCGTCAATTGTACCCTTAGGTCTATTGAACTTATCCACCCTTGATCAGAGCGTCCTTTTCTGATCCTTCGATTTGGAAATCATAATTCCTTTGATATCTAAGCATCGAATCATTCAGATGTTCTATAATATGATGCCCTTGCATTCTTTCTTCAACTGGTTGTGTGCCGATGCTCACATCAGCTCCGCTATCGACCGTCAAATCCTTTGTTGGATTATTATTCGGCAATGTCCTTCATATTTAACCGCCTTATGAATTCTTCCCTGATACATAATGCCATTAGTAAATCCTATTCTCTGATTTGGCCAAGCATGCTCTGCTTTCGAGCTGGTGATATTTACTCTTGGAACTTGTGGTATATGTTTCTAAGATATCCCGATGGGTTGAACCTTATACCTTCCTTAATCTGTGTGACCCGGAAACTTTTCACGGGTCATACTCCTCTAGTAATTCACCCAGTAGGTTTTCACACTGAAATCATTTTTATTAGAGCAGTGAATGAATGGTCTCGCATTGGAGAAGTGGGAGTCGACCTTGAACTTTGTGTTCATGCCCATGGAAACGATGTAGATCGTATCATTAAAGCTTCTCTTCAAATAAATATTACCTTGGTATAAGTTTATCTTATATATGGGATCTGGCATTTTGCAATCATTGTTCCGGCCATGTTCTCCTTTTAAATACCATTTCTTGGACAAGTTGAAGTACTTGTCTTCTGCAGATCATTGCACCTGTCCAACCCTTACTTTGATCTACCGTCGAGCATTACACTTTGGTATCTCAAGAATACCACGGAACTACATAACTTATTATGAGTTCATCATCAACTATTATTCTCGCTAATTCCAATTTCCCTCGGGTTCTGAGTTATTAGTCACTCGAGAACACCGTTAAGTGAATCGATTCCGCACTCCGATTCAATAACTCTAAGTATTTTTTTGTTGCTTATGATTTAATAACCCTTCAAGTCATTCCTAGCCTGATCGGCTATATCGTTATCATGCAACTTTTTAACTGTGCTATCTGGTCCTTCTTTCCGAAGCACAATTTTCGACGATGAGCTAAGCTTAAGTCGACTCTCCTCGTCATATCACTTCTCCTTGAACAGCAAACTTGATTTCGAGTTTGTGTCCTACCCGTGGTTCCAATAACCTTTCGCTTTCATCATTCCTTTGACTTGATGTCATCGTCGATCAATTACATCTTCTTGAAAACCTCTCGACAAATTTGTCGTGATCATTGTCAACAGTTTGACTTCTTCCAAGTTGTGTGTTGAAATTCAGGATGAGAAATACCATCCTTGCCCCTCGATGAATTGTGTTATCATCGACAACATTCTTGCCTTCCCCCAACACAAACTTGTTCATATTTTGTGTTGTATCTTGTTTTCCCTGCTATCCAACTTATGTTATGTTCTATCATGGAGTATGACCATCTTTGATGTCAAGAATGTCGTGAGCATTACTCCACCTCTTAAGAATTCTTGGTACAGTGATACTTCTCACCATCACCATTCTTTCTTGGTTGCCGTGTTGTTTCTAAACGAAATACCGACAAATGGTCTGTGATGTGTAAATTCTAAACTCCTAGCAACCCTATTGCTTTGAAGTTATTGGTCTATAGTTCCATTCTACGTCTATGGCTTATTGTATCATCATTCGAACATTGATCGTGCTACCTAGCCCATATTTCGGGTGCACATTTCAACCAATGTTTAACTGTTTATGTTTTCCTCGAGCATACATCATTAAGTCATTCGATCTAGCTAATGTTATCTCCTTGTTCACATAGTTGTGGAAATCCATCTTTTGGAAATCTCAATGGATTGTCGCTGAGTCAATCAGTCACCTCCTCACCTCTCCTTGATTTAATGACGAACCCTTGTCTCAGAACTTGCTTCCATCGTTCGTTTCCCGAGAATCTTACAATGTCATCTCGTCAATTGGTGTTGCGCCTTTTCCTCTCAGGCATCCCGAGTCTGAGGTATCCCAACACCAATTAGATCTGAACCTCAATCAGATATGATGGTGGGAACATATTTCCAAGAGTAATAACAATGGTCTGTATATGACCCGGTAAGGTGATATCGTGCCTAGCACACCTGGCCGGAGGACCTATTGTTACCATTTCCTTTTTAGCAAGGCTATCCTTTCTTCCATGAGGAAATTGTAAGACTTATTCTACAAGCGGTTCCTGATGGATCCTTTGTGTTTCTAAAGTCTGATCTTCACCTGATAACCATGTCAAGGCTATCTCGATGCATGTCTGTGGTACTCCGATCTTCAATAAGAGCATTTGAAGCACAATGCAAAAATTTCCTTATCAATTATCCAACACCGCTGTATGGGTAATGTCATGAAATTTCTCTCCCCTACCTAAAGAGTTTTCTACATAATATCATGTCATGGATATCATGCTTTGCTTGTCCTTAGGAAGGATATACCCTTGAAATATGTGTTTAAACACATTTTCCGTTCCATTGTTTTGTTTAATCTGATAATCATATTTGCCTTTCCATTGGTTGGTTTAACGTTTCTTGTGATCTATACGATCTAAGCAGTAATGTTCTCCTGCTTTTGTAAACACCTCGGTGTACAATTCTGTCAGCAAGACCCTGTTACCATTTTTGATGACATTTCGGTAGCCACCGATGGACGAGAACTTTGCCTATTGGTCCGCCTCGTTCAACGAGCAGGAAAATGGTTCTCTTCGTCCCTCGCCCTTGGTACCGACGTTGTTGCCGACATAATCGACAGGCTACCCTCTGACCTGCCTTGCTATCATGACCATGCAAGATGTCACCGCTCCCTCTACTTTTAACCCACATGGTGGGTCCATAACCCACAGGTCCACTGGGTCAAAACCTGACTCTTCTTTATAACCTGGATTCTAATGTATCCTTTGCACCTGGCTTCGTATGTGATTCATGAGCTGAATGCTATACCATTATTCATCCTGGAATCAAACACATTGTTATTCTCGTTGTTCAAACCCCCATTCTAGCTTCTGCCTAGTCATCGAATGATTGCCTACTCGTTTGAAACTTTGGTACCATCGTATATTGCACTCAACGAATTCACTGAAATACAACTCATGGGGTACCTTTTGTATTTCCCATTGAGTTCACCGTCAGATGCCCAGCTTTGTGGATATGCGTTCTTCCGGAGTTTTCCCCCTTGGTCGCCTTCGTAGGACGATGGAGATCCCGAAGAAAGGATGACGACTGGATCATGGTGACTTGAAACAGAGAAATGAAGAAGACATCAACGAAAGGGATCAACCTCTTCGAAAGGGCAGCCAAGATCGAGAACGCTCGTTAGAATTTTGTAACCAAATCCCTTCCCCTCTTAAATCTCGGGACGAGATTTCTTGTAGTGGAGGAGAATTGTGACGCCCGGATAATTAAGCTACAGTAGCCCTCTGCTAATGATGCCACGTCACCTTGATTACTGTTGCTAGTCTTGCGTTAGTTCGAAACCTGAAAGGATCGATACGGTCGACTAGGAGGGGGGGTGAATAGGAGACTACAAATTTTACTCTTTCTTGTCAATTTTAAGGCTTAGCGGATAAAAAGGGTTCACTAGATATGCAACTAGGTGAACACAACCTATATGACAAGCAAGCTCTAAGCTAAGTATGCTAGGCAACAAACTAATTAGCAAGCCAACAAGCATATAAGGCTAAGTAAAGTGCGGGAAAGGATTAACCACAAGTGAGACGAGGACGCGGATTTTATCCCGAAGTTCACTCTTCCTTGGGGAAGAGCTACTCTCCGTTTGGAGCGGTGCCGGAGCCAAAGCTTGCGGAACGCCACCGAAGACTCACCGTAATCTCCTTCGAGTCACCCCCAACGGATGAGCCTCGAATCACTCGGGGTTGGTCTTGAAGGCGACCACCACACCTTTACAAACTTCTCCGGAGCACACCACAAGCAAGGAAGCTTCCGGAGGAACCTCTAACCGCCTAGGAGCCCAAGCTCCAAGAGTAACAAGTCATGGTGGATGAATGTTGCGGGGAATGCGATTTGGTTTGGTCAAAGTGTAGATCGGGTCTTGCTCTCCCAATCCCCAAAGTTTCAACAAGATTGGGTGGAGGGATTGAGAGTAGTGAGCAAAATGGGGTGTAGCAATGGAGGAGCTCAACAAGACATTAGGGTTAAGGGATGGAGGAGGAAGAAGGGGGCTTTTATAGTGTTCTTGGCCGGGGGGGGGGGGGATTTCTGCCCGTTGGACCCTGTGCGCACGGGGTGTCCAGTGAGATGCGAGGTACCCCGTGCGCACGGGCCAAGTCAGCCCCGTGCGCACGGGGTGTCCAGTGAGTTTCGAGGTACCCCGTGCGCACGGGCCAAGTCAGCCCCGTGCGCACGGGGTGTCTAGAAATATTCTGACTACCCCGTGCGCACGGGGGTCAGAGACCCCGTGCACACGGGGTGTCCAGAAGATTTCTGATGAAAACATCACAGGACACCACGGCAAAGCACACAGCAAGTGGAATATCTGAGGAGGTGTAGGAGGGCTGGTGTATCTGTCTTGGAGGCATTCCCACACGACACTAATTCCACGAAGACCCCTCTTGATAGTGCGGTTTTACCTACGACTCAAATCGAACCAAAACGAAAAACCTTCGAGTCGCCGGTAACCATGCCTTTGATCTTTTTGGACTGGGGGGTCGCACACCTCCATCAATGGACACCTTGGAACCAACGTCCTGAGATAAACTTTAGCAACCAACATTAGTTCCACTAACCACATTGTCATCACACCAAAATATAATCTAAGTGATAGTTGCACTTTCAAAACCGATTCAAATTCAAATTTAAAATAAAGTCAAACAGTAAAAGTTTTCAAAAGTCAAAACTAAATTGTTCCTAATGTGTCAAATAATCCATAGACCATGTTGGTGGAGAGACCACACCTTTATAAAGTATTTAGATGCACTAAAGTAAAGAAAATTGTGGCTAAAAATATATATTTAAATACCTTTTAAATAATATTAATGTATCAAGTAATTATTACTACACCAAACATGAACAAGCTAGTGGCCTATATTATAACGATACTTTAGGAGTTTGTTTTGTATTTTATAAAAACTGTAATAGGTGTAACCAAAATAGAACAGAAAATAATAAATAAAAGAAAATAAAAAAACAAAGCTAAGAAAAAAAAATAAAAGACACCCCCCGCTGGGCCAACCGGCCCAGCTAACCAACCAGCCGGCCGGCCCACCCCCGCTGCCCCCTGCTTAATGTCCCACCCCCACCGAACCCTAGCCCACGTTCCCCACTCGCTACCTCGATCTGGATCGAGATCGGGGCGAAGACCCGAAGCCGCCCGACGCAGCGCCGCTGTCGTCGCCGTCATCTCGCTGCCCGGAGCCCCCCTTCCCCCCGCCGTCGCCGTCGTCTTCCTCGTCTCCTCCTCGACCTCCCCCGTGCTCGACCCCCCTGCGAACCATCGCCGGACACCGCCGCCGCGGTCCTCTCCATCACCGACCCCGACCCCGTCGCACCTCGCGACTCCTCGATGCCTTCACCTCCCCGACTGGATCTAGGTCGCGCCTCTGGCGCCCCCGACGCCGTCGCCGCCCATCTCCGCTGTCGCCTCCTCGTCTCCTCCTCGCCGGGGGCCAACAAGCCCCGTCGCCCCCTCAAGTCCAGGCGCCACCCCACCTCGGCTATGTCGTCGGCGTGAACCAGGTCAAGCTGGAGCGCTCCGGAGCCGTCGCCCTCGATCCATCCCCTCCGACCACGTCGCCTGCATCGCCACTCGATCTGCACCCTCTGGTCGCCCCCGACGCGTCTGAGCACGCCAACAGCTCCGGGGTGAGCTCACGTGGCTACTCCCCCCTCTCCCCCTCCACGATTCACCGCTGTAGGCCGCCATACGCGCCGTCCGGTCTCCGGCCAGTGGGCTCGGTCACCGCGACCGTGACTGCGCCCAGCCTGCGTCGCCGATACCTTGCCGCGACCCGCCTACGCGCAACCTTGGCCCCCTGTGCCGCTGCTGTCGCTCGTCGCTGTGGCCGCCGGCGCCCAGCGCCGTTCCCTCCCTGTCGGCCTGGGCGGGTGCCCAGCGCCCGCTCCAGGCGCCCGCTGGACCAAACCCGCATAGGCCTCTGGGCCACTGCCAAACGGGGCCCACTGCCCAGAACATTTTTATAAAAAAAGAATTAAAAAATATAATAACAATAATAAAAATATTAATTAATTAATTAACTTAATTAACTTAATTAATCATAATTAGAATAACGTAATCACTAGTTAACTTAATTAAACCCTGTTTAGCCTAATCAGTCAATGACACAGGGGCCCCACCCCCTGTTGACCAGTCAAACATTGACTGGTCAACTGGGTCCCCCTGGCCCACATGTCAGCCCCTGTGTAAACTGATATGTACACAGGGCTGGGTACATTTAGCAATTTCTCTTTTATTTTCGAATTAAAATAAATCCTGGAAATTTAGAAAATCATTTAAACTTATAAAAATCATATAAAATAATCCGTAACTCGGATGAAAATACTTTGTACATGAAAGTTGTTCAGAACGACGAGACGAATCCGAATACGCAACCTGTTCGCCAGCCACACGTCCCTAGCATAGCGAACCTGCAACATTTCACCTCCGGTTCATCTGTCCGAAAACGCGAAAGACCAGGGATACTTTCCCGGATGTTTCCCCTTTCGCCGGTATCACCTATCCCTACGTTAGGTCACCCTAGCACAACGTATCGCCGCGTCTTGCTTTGTGTTACATTTGATTGCTCTGTTATTTATTGTGTTCCCCCTCCGTTACTTCTTTCCGGTAGACTTCGAGACCGCTGCCGATGTTCGTGTGTTCGACTACATCGAAGACGACCCCTCCTACTTGCCAGAACAACCAGGCAAGCCCCCCCCTTGATCACCAGATATCGCCTACTCTTCTCTATACTGCTTGCATTAGAAGAGTGTAGCATGTTACTGCTTTCGGTTAATCCTATTCTGCTGCATAGCCTGTCATTGTTGCTACAGTTGTTACCCTTACCTGCTATCCTACTGCTTAGTATAGGATGCTAGTGTTTCCTCAATGGCCCTACACTCTTGTCCGTCTGCCATGCTATACTACTGGGCCATGATCACTTCGGGAGGTGATCACGGGTATATACTATATACTTTATATACATGACACATGTGGTGACTAAAGTCGGGTCGGCTCGTTGAGTACCCGCAAGTGATTCTGATGAGGGGGCTGAAAGGACAGGTGGCTCCATCCCGGTAGAGGTGGGCCTGGGTTCCTGACGGCCCCCGACTGTTACTTTATGGCGGAGCGACAGGGCAGGTTGAGACCACCTAGGAGAGAGGTGGGCCTGGCCCTAGTCGGCGTTCGCGGATACTTAACACGCTTAACGAGATCTTGGTATTTGATCTGAGTCTGGCCATTTGGTCTATACGCACTAACCAACTACGCGGGAACAGTTATGGGCGCTCGACGTCGTGGTATCAGCCGAAGCTCTTTTTGACGTCAGCGACGGAGCGGCGCGCGCCGGATTTGACTGGAACGCCTGCTAGGCTAGGTCTGCTTCCGGCCGCCCTCGCAACGTGCAGGTGTGCAATGGGCGATGGGCCCAGACCCCTGCGCGCATAGGATTTAGACCAGCGTGCTGACCTCTCTGTTGAGCCTAGGTGGGGCTGCGACGTGTTGATCTTTCGAGGCCGGGCATGACCCAGGAAAGTGTGTCCGGCCAAATGGGATCGAGCGTGTTGGGTTATGTGGTGCACCCCTGCAGGGAAGTTTATCTATTCGAATAGCCGTGTCCCTCGGTAAAAGGACGACCCGGAGTTGTACCTTGACCTTATGACAACTAGAACTGGATACTTAATAAAACACACCCTTCCAAGTGCCAGATATAACCCGGTGATCGCTCTCTAACAGGGCGACGAGGAGGGGATCACCGGGTAGGATTATGCTATGCGATGCTACTTGGTGAACTTACCATCTACTCTCTTCTAAATGCTGCAAGATGAAGGTGGCCAGAAGCGTAGTCTTCGACAGGATTAGCTATCCCCTTCTTATTCTGGCATTCTGCAGTTCAGTCCACCGATATGGCCCTTTACACATATACCCATGCATATGTAGTGTAGCTCCTTGCTTGCGAGTACTTTGGATGAGTACTCACGGTTGCTTTTCTCCCTCTTTTCCCCTTTCTATACCTGGTTGTCGCAACCAGATGTTGGAGTCCAGGAGCTAGAGATCTCGAGGATGATTCTACGTGGAGTTCGGCTTCGAGGAGTAGTTAGGCGGTCCCAGGCAGGAGGCCTTGCCTTTTCGATCGTTGCTACTTTTGTGCTAGCCTTCTTAAGGCAATCTTGTTTAACTTATGTCTGTACTCAGATATTGTTGCTTCCGCTGACTCGTCTATGATCGAGCACTTGTATTCGAGCCCTCGAGGCCCCTGCCTTGTATTATGATGCTTGTATGACTTATTTTTATTTTTAGAGTTGTGTTGTGGTATCTTCCCGTGAGTCCCTAATCTTGATCGTACACGTTTGCGTGTATGATTAGTGTACGGATTGGACAAAACGGGGGCGTCACATATACCCAATGGATGATAAGATCAAGTGGGCTACGGTTGGATCACTATCTAGAGTTGTTTTCTGGACACGACTGAATTTGTAAGTTATTTTTTTTCCAAGTGTTCATTATGATCGCCCTAAATACCAGGAAAGACACACACCAAATAAACCATGTTAACTTGGTTGCTTTGTCGGTTGTACTATGCTCGTGAATGACTGCCCACTTGAGTTATATCTGATTACCTTTTTTGTTTGTCACTGTGATATTTGCGCCTATTCAACAGTAGATGTAGTATAAAATACAAATATGCACACATCCATGGATGGACTAACTGCTCGAAACTTAGAATCTTATTTTCCTATTCTTTGCATAGTAATTTTGTAATAGCAGAAGTATTGCTTGCTCGCCCAGAAGAGTAAAAACACCAATTTGTCAAAATATATACCATCTTAACCTGTCGAAGGCATACCATCCTGTCACAATAATGTTTCAGCTTTTAATCCGTCCAAGGCATGTCTAGACTATGGTCACTTTCCTTTATCAGCTCTGTGATTTTACGTTGTGCAATGGCTCCTGATTAAGATTATTACTGTGAAAAAGAGCCAACCTCATGTTATCACATACTCCGGATTTCCTTGATTATTGTTATAGAAGTATTGTTTGCATTAATTTATATGAACCATTTGTATGCATTATCTTAGAGTTGCTTGCTGCTACTGCTGACTTCACCTCCTCGAACTCACCTCGCGAAGGGCTTGTGGACGGCAGTGAGGAGCATGGCAGGTGACTAGGTTGACCTCCTTGGCAACAGCAACAACAAGGACAAGGTTGGCGGTGGCGACAAGGGGCAAGGCAGCAGCGGCAGAGCAATGGCAATGGCTAGAAGTCTCTAATCCCTTTGTTTCCTGCTTGGATTAAATTCTGCAGTGGAAATAATGTGATTTTCCCTCTTCTTTCTGTTTTTGGATCACCCCACCTTGACTATACAGGTAATTCTTTAAGATGCATGTTCCTTAATTTGATCCTGTGATTAGTTGATTTGATTATTCTATTAATTTATCTCTTAACTACGTTGGAACCTCTTGCTATTTTCTTCGAATTTAGAAGGATCATATAGCTAATACATTCAGTGTTTTGCCTCTTCTTGCTTTTCCTTAACAGTGCTCTTTTAGTGATGTTTAAGTTATGTTCTTATTAATATGAGGATTGCTGAAAAGAATTTCTTGGGTAGGTTCACAGTTTGCATTTCTGTTGAAGGTTTTCTCGTGATATTGGCATGTTGAGAATTGATTGCACTGACCATAATAAAGCAATGTACAGCCCTGTAGTGAATTGTTGTCCCTTTTATCCTAATTGTGCATATATTCTACATCAGGTAGCACAAGGAGCTTGTGGGATTTGATATCCTTAGTGTTGCTTAGTGATATTTCTCTACCCCGGGGCTGGAGAATTTTGTTTCTAGATGCACCTGAAGAGTAAGAACTTGTTACCAAATGAAGCCATTCTACATATTGATTTGCACTATTAACTTATTGGATAATTTGCTTACTGAAATTCCTGTAGATCATTACAAATGGTAGTCTTCCTCCTTATCAGCACAATTGTCTTTATGTTTTGGCCCACGATCTTCTGATGTATGTGAAGACTGCTGAAAACAATATCTGTTGTACATGTGCTCCTCTTGAATGTATTTATATTTTCTAATGTATGTTAGTGTAAAGAAGAGGAAATTCTTTGTAGAAACAGCTAATATGTTTGAACATTGATTTTGTGAATAATTATGCTATGCTTACAAGATATATTTTTTCCGTTCTATGAGAGTTCATGTAGTTATAATATGCTTGGCTAGGTTTTTTTTTACTGAGATCTTGATTTAGCAAGCTCATTTTTTTTTCCCTCAGGTTGTTATTAGACTATGATTTTAGAACTAGTTCATATTCATGCATTTTTGGGGGTCCATATATGTATTTTCTGAGGGGGTGCATTGTGGATTACTCATGCTGACCTTCTGTCCTGAAATATTAAATGTAACAGTTTCCAATATTTAAGTTCCCCTGGTGATTATTCTGATTATTGTCCACTGGGCTTACAGTGAGAAACAACTCTGGTTAACCATCTCTCTCATATAGTTAATTCAGTGCTTTATGGCTAATATTGCTAACCTCTGCCATTTCTATTGGCTCAATTAGATATGGGAGAAAAACATGAAGAGGATGATTTTAATTTGCCCAGCTTTCTTAGAGGAAGCACCTAATAGTTGAGCTGACCAATGCAATGTGGTTAGTGTGCCTCAAATTACATAATATATCGTTGCTGAAGCAAAGCAACTCTACACTCCATTACTGAAGTCTACCGTGATTTATATATTAGTAATGAAGTAAAAAGTACTGTTGGACATCAGTTTGCATTGTCTCTTCTTTTAAAGTAGTTGACCTAAAGAAACATTCAGATTGTGATGCAGGTTTGACAGGATGGAATATACCATTAGGTAGTTAAACTGGTCACCCAGAGTAGTATCCATCATGATATGATATAACACAATCCAATTTACACAGCCTAGCTGCAATATATTTTATTTGGATTGGTTTCTGCAAGATTAAATTACAAGAAAATGATCAATTTACAGTTTTTTGTTACGCACGGTGGATTGCATGTTGTTTTCTTGTTCCTTGAAGAAATAGTCTCGATGTTCATATTTTGTATGTTCCATTAGATTAGTGGTCACCTGTAGATGGCAGGGGAGTTTTACTGGCTGTACAATCCCTTGCATAATAAACAAGGTTCTAAAAACCTGCTATTGCTTTTTAGAGGGCCCGACGTTGTGATATTTCCAAGTGTTCCGCTATTGCCGCGAACGACACTTCAGCTCTGCTAAACTACGCTGTTTGGCTTAGCCGTGAAGTGTTTTTAGCGCCGCTAGTCCTGTCCAAGGCCAATATTTTTTACTTTGCTCACATGACTAGAATATGTGCCTCTCATCTGTGTTCCTTACTTCAGTGAATGATGGAATGGACAATTGAATCATTGCTGCGTTGTTGATTGCTGAATGTTGGATGAATATGAATGTTGATTGTAGCCGTGAGTATGTTGATTAATTGTAATTGGATTGGATAATTGCAACCCTGTCAAGTTTCGCACGTAGCCATTAACCTTTATGCCGCAGGTTATTAACCCACATGTCTTTTGTCTTGGACCATTGTTGTATTGCAGATTTTTTTTGTGAAGGTCGTGTTTGGATTAGCTTTCCTATTCTATAGACAATATCTTTTTTCTGCTTGGCATATGAATATAGTGAAGATGTTCATTGATTCTTTTAGAGCATCTCCAACAACATGCGTATATTTGGATGTCTATATATACATATAGACAATGGTCTATAAAGATTCTCCCGTGCACACGTCCAGTTTTGCAGCAGAATGTCTATATACGTGACGTTAATATTCTCTTTCTTATATTTTATCTTGTAACTACCAATTCAACTATCATTCGAACAATAATTCAAACAATTTATAGTTGCATTGGTTAATCCTAACAGACACTTTTCAAAGGTTTATATTTCCAACGGTTCTTTTTCCATGCTTACTTTTCCAATGACTATATTCCAACTGCTATATTCTAGGCCTACATAGCCAAATGAAAAGCCAGTGCGATTTGGAACGTATGTTCAGTTGTCCTTGTCCGTGATGAATTCTGAAACAAGATGCATTGCGCCATCAATCCTGGGACATATGTTGAGTTGTCCCTACCTGGCTCTTTAATTTGTGCCCCAAATGAGAATGGGATGTGAAAACCTAGCAGCGATAGCTGCTCCCCTACTTCCTCACTCTCTTCACTTTTACTCCCTCCATCTGTCGTGCAGCCGATGAATTGGAAAAAAAGAAAAGTTAGAGCAGAAGAAGAAATCGAGTCGTGGAGGAGCTCACCTAGAGTTTAGGCCCGTCAATCCGGACGCATGGATGCTAGATGTAGAGACTAGAGACAGGGCATGCCTACTCTTCTTCCTCCCACGACACCACATTAGAGGAGGGGTTAGAGCTGACTATGGTTGGGAGACGAAGGAGGACAGTGGGGAGTTGGCAGCGCCAGCGCCATGGCTGGGTCGAGCCTAGTTGCCTCCCTCGCTAGGATTTGCACCTCCCCTATCTACCCGGACGGTGTCCCTAACTGTCAACCCAGCTGTTGGACGCCATCGGGTGGACATATGCAGGGTCGGCTCCCTTCCTGTCTACCTGACCAGGGTGACATAAACTGTGTCGGTAGTATGACGCGTAGGAAGTTGAGCATCAAAGGACAGTGCCATATCATAACATATAACTTAACAATCATAACAAATCATCAATCACCATAGGACAAAAAGGATATGTTCAGACATAATAGTAATACAATTAATCATATCAAACACCATGTTTAAGTAGGGGATTGTAGAGGTTTATTGATGTGTGGATCACTGTAGATATCGAGGAAAAGGCGATGGAGATGGTGGTGAAGTTGATGGAGACGGTGACAGTGATGGCGGTACAACAGTCGTTGGGAGTCACGATGTAGTAACCTACCATGAAGATGGCCATTACTATATGAATTACCATGACACTATGAAGCTGTCATGAAAGCGCCATTAGTAACATCCGTAGTGATTGACTGTTATCAGCCCAGTCAGATGGACATCACAGTGTAAATAAGCCAAATAGGCTTTACGATGTCGGCCCAACCAAGTGGTCTCCTAGCACGGACTCGGGTCATTCAGGCCTGCTGGGTCATATCCTTATCATGGGCCTAGCCCGGGGGGATCATGTCGTCAACGTGGATGCTTGAGGAAGATTTTTCATGTGGTCCAGATAGTTAGTGGTATGCCGATCAGGTTGATAGAGTCTTTGAATCATAGACTTTCTAGGATCACTGAGATCCCCGGTGCAAGGTCGACGAAGAACAATACCCTAGAGGTTCCACAAAGGAGCAAACAACATATTCCACCATGGCTTATGACCACGAAGGTCTATCTTCACTCGAGGTAGATCGTCACGAATACCATACAAACTTCTTGATTTGTTCACACCATAAAGACTCACAAGCATATAGCTAATCTTGGACGCCCACACCACACAAAATTAATTATAAGAAGAGGTTGCTTGGTGAGGAATCTCTTGTACTTGTGCTTCAAAAGATAATCTCCTCCACACTCAAAACTCCCTCGAGATGGATCTTTGGAGTGGAAAGCAAGGATGGAAATTAGAGGTCAAAGGTTTGGCTTGAAAGTTGGAGTAGAAAGCCCTTTGAACTCAATGTGGCACCCCGGCTCAGCGCAACCGGATTACCTTGCATTGCCAGCCCAGAGATCAAGTCTTCTGGCAACACACAACAACTTGGTACAGAAAACAACCGCTTTATTGATGCTAGCGGAAACATATGTTTGATATTACATCAAGTAGCGAGGCCAAGCGGCACACACGGTGCGGCTGAACAATATGTACATTATTTAATGAACATGAAGGGGCCTCGATCACGATAACTAAGCGGCAGCGGAACGACGACGAAGTGGAACTCCATAGCACAGGGACACCGATGTGGACGCGATCTAGACACGGGAAGCACTCCGATCCGATATGACTTTCCTGAAATCTGGCATGACACGCCAGGTCAGTACATTGAAGCTCACAACAAGCATAAGCATAATGGCAAACCATATCATGACAATTAATCAGGATTAATGCAATGCAAGTCATATTACTGATGCGGTGAAATTAACTTGTGCACCGAGTCACTCGGACTCTCTTACCAGACGGGTTACCTCGTAATCGAACGGTGATCATACCCGGATCACAAATGAAACCAACACTTTGGTTCCCACCACGATCATCTTCATGATCTCACAAATCATCACATAACCGGTGCCAAACAATAAAAAATTTAGTGTGCAAGATTACTTATTAATGTTGATCCATGGTGTGACTTACTCACGAGCTATGTCTGTAACCGAGGACGCGACTATCGATAGATTAAATACACTCTGCAGAGGTAGCGCACTTTACCCACATCACGGAATCCATGGCCTCGTCTTCCCATTCGGGTGGACCAACTGCATTCCGACGAAACCCTCCCATTGCCATGACACTCCCGGCCACTCCGACTAACTCTCCACTGGGCTAAGTGATAACCCACAAGTATAGGGGATCGCAACAGTTTTCGAGGGTAGGGTATTCAACCCAATTTATTGATTCGACACAAGGGGAGCCAAAGAATATTCTCAAGTATTAGCAGTTGAGTTGTCAATTCAACCACACCTGAAAGACTTAATATCTGCAGCAAAGTATTTAGTAGCAAAGTAGTATGGAAATACCGGTAACAGTGGCAAAAGTAACAGTAGCAGTTTTTGTAGCAATCGTAACAGTGGCAACGGAAAAGTAACTAAGCAAAGATCAATATGTTTGAACACCTAAACACCTTCATGCATTGGTTGATAGTCATTTTGCATAGGTTCACGTGCTTAGCATCGTTTCCTCCTGGGTCACATAATGCTCTCTCTCCTCTTTAATTACTCTGCCACATCACTTTTTTTTGTCTATGTGGCACTTTTAGCACCGGTACATCTTGGAACATTGGAAGGGCCTATAGTGGAGGTGGTGGGCCTGTGTGCATGCAAAGGCTACTGGGTCCCGGTGCTACATGGGATTAGTCTCCCATGCATGCAAAGGCTAGAGGATCCTGGCGTTGATTTGTTATTCACGTGGTTGGCCCTACACATAAAAGGAAACAAGAAGGAACGAACTGCGCGCTCCGGGCGCTGTCTGATCGAGCGTGGCAGCGCGCGCGCGAAGAGGCAATTTCGGATCGAAACATGTGGAAACCTTGCTACGGAAGCAAATCCACGCGAAGCAGGTGTCTATATAAGCTGGAGACAGGGGGCATCCACGCACAATTAAGATGTAACTGTACTGTATCCGATTGATTAATTGAACTGCAGAAATGAGAACAACAAACAGTACTGCACAAGTCAGAGCAAGATCGATGTGATGTCGTGTTTGCTCTGTTCTGACTTTCTGTGATGCCTACGTTAGTTGACTTGTCGGCCCGGTCGCTGTCAACTAGCAACTCGATCAAATCAAGATAATTAATTCGGCACTAGTTAAATCTAACCTGAACTGCAGGTCGTAATCATGTTGGCTCTGTCGGTTGCCGGAGCTGTTTGCAGAGACAAGATGCAAGCATTAGTGATCAAACCGGCAAAGGAGATAAACAAACCAAAAGTGGAAATATAGCCGTACTAGGACTAAGTAATGAAACAAGACTCAACTAAACTGCTCTTAACTACTCCATCCATCCCGCATTAGTTGTCTTAGATTTGTGTATATACGGATACATTAATTTGAGATGGAGGTAATACTCCCTCCGTCCCAAAATAAGTGACTCAACTTTGTACTAGCTAAAGCTAGTACAAAGTTGAGTCACTTATTTTGGGACGGAGGTAGTATTAGATAGCCTTGTTTCGATATGTTCATGGATTGGTCCTTGTAACGGTTAGTTTTGACGTCCGATGTCTCTGAGAGCTATCCCGTGTAAGAAACAATTAGTTTGCAGCTCTCTCTAGTAGTCGATGCAATTTGCACCGCCATCGATGATGTTGTTTGGTTGAGCTATTCGTCTGCTCCGTGTTGGTGCGATCCACCATTCGCCTCGGTCTCCTAGGTTCTGATTGGTTAGCATCCTACCACATCATTTGGTCGTGTTTGCTCAGAATGGGAGCGACAGTGGCGGTTGTTGGCTTGGCCGGACCATTACCAAAGGCAGGTCGAGCAGTCGAGCGGGGTCTGGACGAAAGCTTTGTGGTCGATGGGATCAATGTCGGCGACAATGGTGGCCACATGCATTGTTTTCCTTTTGAAAGGCATTTTCGAAGGCGTCACACTCTATCTCTCTCGTTGGTGGTCACTGTTTGGGTCGACGTCTGGTGTTTTTTTCCTTTTAATTGACTTTTGGCCTAGTTTTTCTTATAAACTAGACACTTTATTTTGTTTTCGTTTTTTTTCCTATATTGATGAAAGCGGTTGCATTCCTACCTTGAGTCGTAAAAAAAAGTGCCCCCAGGAACACCAGGGCAAAAACTTGTGCGAATTGATTAAAGGTATCATACGCCATTTATATATGTAGCCATATATATGCGGCGACATTGTTGTACTCGACACATTTATTTGCACGTACCTTGAAAACAATACATGAGCACATAATAAACAAATGTATAGTTTCTTGTGCTAATCTACTGGTCATTTGCATGAGCAAGCAATCCAAGTACGTCAGACCTTATGCTCAGTGGTGGAGGCAGGGGGGACCAGCAGGGGCCCTGGCCCCCCCCCCCCTAACATTCTTGACTTAAAGCTAATATCCATCTTAATTAGTAGTGCTTAATTGATGTATAAAATGACGTATTTTGATAGGCCGCCCCTCCCAGCAAGACATTAGAACGCTCGGCCACCCTCATATGATTTTCCTGGCTCCGCCACTGCTTATGCTAGTAGAAACTCGTGCGCTTCAGAACTAGAAGGATCACAACATGTTTTTTGACACTGTCATAGTGTCAAAAAAGTTATATTTTGATACAGAGGGAGTATCTCCTCTCAATTTCATTTCATGACAATCTGACCGTCTATCTGTAAGGCATGGCATGCTGAGACAAGATGCATGCTTGACATGCATTGCCTGAAAAGGTCAGAACGCTCGGAGGAAAGAAAAGAAAAACACTGCGCTGAGCGGCTGACTCGGTATGAGCTTAGCTTGCCAATGGGATTAGGCCAGATGTAATGACAGCTGTCATTGCGTCACTTGCCGTACAAATCGCGTGTACAATGGCGTACCGCGGCGACAATCTCAGAGAAAGGAAATGCAGATTGAGAACGAGGAAAGAAGGAAAGCACAATAGACATGGAGTAGGTACGTGTAAGGCTGGTCATAGTGGGAGTAACTTAGCAAGTAACATAACACATCCCAAAAAAAATTGCTTATGTGGCATGTACTTAATGAGGAGAGAGGTGTTTGGAGTAACATAATATGTTACTGTAACGTAACGCATCTCAAGGCAAAATGAGTCTACATCTTAATAAATGATGCCTTGCATGATACCACACATATGTTACTCCCCACTAAGAAAAATCCACCCGGCCCAACTCAATCTCTCCCTCCCTGATGAATAGATGTGCATGCATGGTTCTCTTCAATTAAAAACCATTAATTACGTACTACCTTCATGACTCACTCACTTCTGTTCACATCCTTGGGATCATTCTGTACAGGGTCGAGGTTGGTCGACTTGCCGTGATGCACTATCCAATGTCCCTGATTTTCCATGAATGCATGCGTATGTATGTTCCTCACAACCAAATTGAATTGCCTTTAACTAACTAAACTTCTTTGGCACAACGAAGACTCGTCTACAATGGAGAGACCGCTAGATATGTGAGATTAGATGATCTACGGTGTAACCCTAGCCTTGCCTTATATAAGGGGACAAGGCTAGGGCTTGCATGATTCTCGGGTCGGTTACAGCTGGGTGGGATCCTCCAAGATCCCCGGGGACCTTCCTTGCGCGCTAAGCAGGCCGCGCCTCATGGTGAGGCTGTCATCTCGGTAGTCGGCTAGGGCCACCCCATGGTCTTTATCCACTACATTCATTCATGACATTTTCACCCTTTTCACAAACATACATACATAACTTTTCACCAAGCTACCGTCTACACCGGCTCAAATGTACTGGTGTAGAATATGAGCTCTATGTTAATCAGAGTAGTTTTTGTCTAGTTGCATTACAAAATGGATAGTTTGCTGAGAGATAGGTTGCACCCTCGCCAACACTATCGTTATGCACTGCTTGTTCCCGCGGCTGGCTCTAAGTACTAGCATTCCTGTGCGCACATGGAATAATCAGCATGAAGCAAATCGAGCGAAATGAATTCGTGATCACTTGACTGACCTAAATTTTGTTTTCAGTCAACTAACCTCTAGCCGGTCCCATAAAACTTTCTATATATGTTTTTCTTCATTGGCGACGGTTGCTATTCTGGCGAGCTGACTATGTGAGGCATTAGCGCGACAACCTCTAGACTGTCACTACAAGAATGTTTCACCGGCTCCAGCGAGAGAGGGATGATGGCGGCGTCGTGCCTTCGACTCGCTCCAGTACTGATACTTGTCGCTAGATGGTCGATGGATCTTGTTGTAATTTCGTAAAGTACAGTGTACAAGCGCTAGTCGTTCATTATGTGCAGGCACATGGCCGTTGAACAATCTATAAGTAAGGCGTCTGGTTTAAACACGCAATGTATCACCTCACATCTGTTAGAGCTAGGTTGGTGTGTTAGTCTTGGTCCGGGATGATTTATTCGAATGCCCCTCATTTTCCACGCATCGACCTCATGGTCGATCATTCATGCCGCATGTTTCTCCAACCAAATTATAGTTGCATTATCTAACCAGCATTGGCAAGTACGTATAATGAACGTACCAGTATTAGTAAAGTACAACCCCTCCTCCCATCAGTTAAGCAACAGCAGCAGCAGCAGCAGCAACAACTAATCGATGGACGGCGACGGCCAGCGAATGGAAGGGAGTCGGTGGCTTGTGTGCAAGCACCATTCATGAGTTTCGTCGGCCCATGCTGATCATCTAATCTCTGCAAGTGGGTGATGAGAACGTAGACTTGGTTGAGTCAGACGAATAGCTGTCCTGGTTACAGACGACACCCACGCACACAGTAGTTGTTTTTGCTTGTGACAGTTACGTAGGAGGCAACAAGTCAGAGGGACACGTATGTCGGCCATATCCAAAAGTCCAACCCCCACCGTACGCATGTACGCACGCACAAGTGTACGTACGACCCCGCTAGCCTAGCTTAGCTAGCAACATCAGAAAGAAGAACGGACAGAGAGTGAGAGATCGGCAGCGTCACGTATGGATCGCGGTCGTATACATCCACGTACCCTTGTGCTCTATCCGATCCACACGACGATAAGGATGGATGGATGATAAGTCGGCTCTCTTTTCTCTCTCGCACACACAAGGTCAGACCTCTACTAAGATCAGGGCTGGCAGCGTGCGTCAACCCTTGGGCCGCTGCATTATTGCCTTATATATTCGCGCATACTGATCTTGTTCAGCGGTGCATAGCGTGTGTGTCCGCTGAACTGAAGCTGTCTCCGTGGCTCCTTTCCACAAATAGGGACGCGTCCACATGCATGGTCAAACAATTGCAAGGTCAAATAACTTGCTGCATGCACATTCAGCGGAATCTGACAGGAATGGAAATAATCCCATTCGTTCCTCGTATAATATGAGTGCAACCCCGCATTTTAGTAATGCATAGCAGCCATTATTCACGTAATATAATGGTATATATAAAGGTCAAATAGGGCGGTGCGGTGTGATAAGAGAGTGAGCCAATCGGGCTCTTCTCCGGCAAATTATGCAATCCAAGTGGCCGCCATTCAAAACTGTTTCTAGATCGATCGACAAGAACTTAATTACTAACAGCAGCTAAGTAGCTTAGCAGACGGCACCAGCTGCATTTCCCTCCTAGAAAAACGCCTGTCCACATGGATGCACGATCTTGCTTACAGACGCAAATCTAAGATCATGTTTCATTGGGCTTGAGCTATATTTGGTGCTTCTATACGCCCCTAGAAGGAGAAGCATAACCCTAAACAAACAGCTAAGATTTGCAGCTTGCCTTCATAGAATAGAAGCAACCATTCCAGATGCACTGCACGGGGAAAGCACCTCCGGACGCGCTTCTCGCGCTCCCCGCAGCTTCTTACCACCTCCCTACATAAATGCCCCTCGATGCAGCAGAATTACTAAAAGATATAGACCGTGATATAGGGTATATTTGGTTCTTGCCTAAGTTTGCCCCACCAAATATTTGGCTAGGCCAAATCTTGTTTCAGCCTTTTATTACATGTGATTTCGCTAACATTGACAATATAAATGAACAAGGGTGGCTGCTTGGTTTACGCTTGTGCCAGCCCCGCCACATCTGGTCGCGCCAAATTATTTGTGAGGGAATCGGCATCCCCCGTTCTGGCCGCATGCGGGCGCGTAACATGATCTAGGACCCAAATTTTGGCATGGATCAGAAACTTGCCACATTTTTGTAAAGGCAACTCCCGGCTACAATTCAAACAGACCCAAAGAGCCATTGAAATGTCGATAAAATTGGCAAGCATCAAAACAAAGACCAATTTTTTTTCCACTATGGCCAAAACATTGGTGGGATGAGCTTTGGCCATCGTCCAAACATACCCTTGCCCCGTTTAGAAAATCTTTTTGTACATGCATCTCATTTTAGATCCAAGGCGATATATTCAAACTTGAGATGAGCCTCTTTTCTTTTAAACTTGGGTGGAGCCTGTGACATCCCGTTTCTACCGTCGGCCGTGCACGCAAGTGTGCAACTAGACCACGGATTAATTGGCGGCGTCAACTATCCTAAGCTGCATTATTGCGTATATATTGGCTAACCTAATCTTGTCCAGCTGTGCACAAGCGTGTCCTCTGAAATGAGCGAAACAGAAAAGTTTTCAAAAACCAGCTAATGAACCCAGTGCAGCTGTGCTCGAAGATAAACGATGAGATCAGCCTCTTTTCACTACTACTGTAAAGTTTTTCCCCCTTGCTTAGATGAAAAGGTAGAGCACCTGCGGTTCCGGCTACAAAAATTGATCATGTCTCCCTTCCTTTCCTCAAATAGGGAAACGTCCACATGCTTGGCCCCGAATGCTACAGTAGTAAAACCTCACAACTACTATAATGCTAAATCTGACAACATCTTCATTAGTCCTGCCATTTTCCTAAAATCAGGTACCCCAAGAATTTCGTGACGGGGAGGCCGCGGCTGGCCATCGACTCCACGGCGAGTGTGAGCCATGAACGAGCGCGAGTGGCGAGGCTGCAGCGTCGACGTCGGGAGCGAGTTTGAAACTTGATGGGTGCGGGTTGGGGGTACGTGGTTGCCACCGGCGCTGCATATTGTGGGGGGGGGGGGGGGGGGGGATGGGGGGCTTGGACGGCGGTGGGCTGTGCCACGCGACGCGATATCGATGTTGGATGGAGATCTAACGGCCTAAAATTAAACTAACGTTATTTTCTTTCTGGTGTTTGCTGAATAGGTGGTGCCATAGGGCATCTCCGACGCTATCCCCTCAAACGGACACACTATTGGTCCATGGACCGTGTTCATACGCATTCTCGGATATTATACGGGAGTCGGTCATCCAACCCTATACCTCAAATGTCCGCCTTTATTAACACATGACACAAGTGGTGAGCAATCCAAACTATTTAAGAGAAAAAGTCAGCCGCTATTAACTTTAAAAAATAGTAGCAGTAATAATAGCAACAGCCTTTCGCCTGCCTTTCGCCAAATAGCAGCGGTCACATCCTAAGCACTTAAAGGAATAAAGTGTGATATGGAAACATCTCATTAGTAGCTTCCAGCGAAAGAAAGTGCGTATCATTAGTTCATTAGTAGCTTCGGCCAAAAAGGTTCATATCATTAGCATTGCATTAGTAGCTTCCGTCAAATATCATGCATGCTTAGCTATCACTAGTAGCTTTCGCCAAATGCAATGCTAATTAGTAGATTCCGCCAAATGCTAATACCAATTAGTAGCTTCCGCCATTCCATCAAATGCTAGTAGCATTCGTCAAATGCCTAATCACCTTCCGCCAAACAGAAAAATATATCAGCGGACTTTCGCCATACGTGGTGGCTTTCAATAGCTCAGACAGATGTCCGGATTTCCGCAAAGCCCCCAAGTTTGCTACCAGCTTGCCGAAATTTAGACGTTCAGACGCATCCACGGACGTTTGAGAGATAGCATCTGTTAGACTTCGTATTGTAGCCCTATTGTGTAAACCATACCTTATTGTTATTTGACTTGTATATCATCATTATATATATGTGATAGGCCACCCTTTTGAGGGTTGAGCCAGTTTCTTCAAAACCTACGTTTTACATGGTATCGAGTCTAACCTAGGTCCTCCACCTCCACCCCATCCGCCGCCGCCGCCGCACCAAAACCCTAAACCCTAGGGCTGCCGCCGCCGGCGCCATAACCGCTTCCGCTTCAGGTGCCGCCAGCTCCGGGTCTATCCCCGCGTTGCTTGCCGCCCTCCTCAACCTCCCACCTCGCCCCCTGGCTCCGTCAGTGCCTCAGTTCTTCGGCACCACCGCGGTCGGCTCCCTGTTTTCAGCGCCGATCCCACCGCCACTGCCCGCGACGGCCTCAGCACCAGTCGCGCCGCCGCCACCCGCGATGGCCTCCACTGGATCCTCCTCGACACTCGTCGTCATCCTGGCGACCTCGGGGGAGACGCTGCCCGTGGAGCCACCCGCGGCCTCGCTCACGGCACCACCCGCGGCCGTGATCCCGATCGTCCCCGCGCCGCCACCCGCGGCATCGGTCGCGGTCGTGGATCCTGTCGCGGCTCCGCCGCCAATCGTCCCTGCTGCTGGCACAATCACGCCCACCGGGCCGTTCCATTTCGACAACTTGATCGCCATCCGACTCACGCCGGACAACTACTTGTTCTGGCATGCCAAGGTCCTACCGCTGCTACGCGGCCGGTCTCTCCTCGGGTTTGGTGATGGTTCGCTACCGTGTCCTCCGCAGGTCATCCGTACCGTCCACGGCCCGGCCATCAACCCGGAACACCGTATGTGGGTGCAGCAGGACCAGACGATCCTCTTTGCCATCCAGGGTTCCCTTGGCGACGGGGTCGCTGGCCTTTGTCTCTTCGCCGCCACCTCCATGGACGCCTGGACGACCCTGGAGCACGCCTTTGCCCAGGTCTCTACCTCCCGCTCGATGGCCCTTCGCAGAAACTCGCCGACATCAAGAAGCTGGACTCCTCCGCTACGACCTATTTCAACAAGATGAAGGTGCTGGCGGACACGCTCACCTCTATTGGTCGGCCGCTTAGCGACGAGGAGTTCGCCGGCTTCGTCATCAAAGGCCTCAACGCCGACTATGACAATCTCGCCGAGGCCGTCCACAACGCCAAGCCAGCGATGCCTCCTCACGAGCTCTACTCACGCCTCCTCTTCACCAAGCAACGCGTCGAGGCTCGTCGCTCCTCCGCCACCATCACCACCCAGCCGGCGGCCTTCTGGGCCTCTCGTGGCCAGCGCCCACCTGCCCCGTCACCTGGCAAGGCAGCCCCGCCCCCTGCATCGACCCCGGGTGGGGGCCCTAACACTAGGGTGGTGTGCCAGCTATGTGGTCATGAACGCCATGTTGCCTCCAAGTGTCACCGCCGCTTTCAGAGGAGCTTCCTTGGCATCGGCAACGACGGCAAGGGTAACGAGCGCCAGTTTGCCATGGCAAACTTTGGTCCTCCCGCCGCCGCCCCGGCTGCCCACATCGCTGCCGCCCCGTCTGCCCACATCGCCGCCAAGGGCAAGGACCCGCGCGTTGAGCAGGGATACACACCATCCTACCCTATTGATCCAGCCTGGTACATGGACACCGGCGCCACGGATCACATGACGAACGAGCTCAACAAACTCTCCACCTACCAGCCCTACTACGGGCACGATCAGGTTCACACCGCCAATGGTGTAGGTATGCCCATCTCTCATATTGGCCAAGCATCTCTTTTAACTAGTCATCCCTCTAGGCAGCTCCATCTTCGTAATGTTTTACGGGTACCCTCGGTAACTCGTAATCTTTTATCTGTCCCTAAGCTCACCCTTGATAATCATGTCCTATGTGAATTTCACCCTTTTAATCTTTTTGTTAAGGATCGAGCAACCCGGGACGTTCTGCTTAGTGGCCGGATGAGCCAAGGCTTGTACCGTTTGGAGGATTCATCCGCCCCGTGCGTCTTCAACGGTGTTCGTGTGTCGCCTTCCCAGTGGCACTCTCGCTTTGGTCACCCCGCCACACCCATCGTTCGCCACATAATCCACCGTCATGAGCTGCCATTAGTGTCTAGCAATAAAGAGATGTCCGTGTGTGATGCCTGTCAGCAAGGCAAGAGTCACCAGCTACCTTTTGTTTCATCTACTAGAGAAGTAAAGAACCCTCTTGAAATTGTGTTTTCTGATGTGTGGGGTCCGGCACAAACATCTGTTAGTGGTCACAACTATTATGTCAGTTTTGTTGATGCCTATAGTCGTTTCACTTGGCTTTATCTTCTTAAGCGCAAATCTGATGTGTTTGATATATTCATACAGTTTCAATTGCATGTTGAACGTCTACTCAAGCATAAAATTATCCATGTTCAATCAGATTGGGGGGGGGGGTGAATATCGCAACCTCAACACCTTCTTTAATAAGCTTGGGATCTCTCATCGTTTATCATGCCCGCATACACATCAGCAGAATGGCGCTGTTGAGCGCAAACATCGCCATATAGTTGAGACCGGCCTCACACTTCTTGCTCATGCTTCTGTACCCTTTCGTTTTTGGAGTGATGCTTTTGCTACCGCGTGTTTTCTCATTAACAGATTACCTACGCGTGTTCTTAATATGAAAACTCTGATTGAGCTTCTCTTAGGTGAAACTCCGGACTATACCTTTTTTAAGGTGTTCGGGTGTGCCTGCTGGCCTCATCTTCGTCCTTATAATGATCGCAAACTTGAGTTTCGCTCCAAAAAGTGTGTGTTCTTAGGGTATAGTTCTCTCCATAAAGGCTACAAGTGTCTCCATGTCCCAACCAATCGAGTCTACATATCTCGGGATGTTGTTTTTGATGAGACCGTCTTCCCCTTTTCTGCCATGTCTCGGTCATCCACCACAACACCTTCTATGCATTCATCTCCTCTTATGCCTGGCCAATTTGAAGATGTTGCATATTCGCCTGTGTTGTTACCTAATCATGGTGCGGGAATTGGACGTGGAGCTCGCCTGGAACTCCTCCCTGGCGGACCTGCTACGTCGCCTGTGGTGCACGTCGATCGGCCGGTGCATGCACCGCCTCCCGCCCTCGACCCCGCACCGGGCGCCCCGTCTCCAACCGCGCCTGGGCCGGAGCCCATGCTGGCTACTACGACCGGGCCAGAGCCTGCGACGGCCTCCTCTGAGCAGTCTCCGTCGCCACCTCCTGGCCCGGACTCCCCTCCATCGTCGCCCTCGCCATCCGCGCGGGCGTCCTTGGTGCCTACTTCGCCCGGGTCTGCAACGGCTCACACGCCGCCGGGGCCTACGTCGCCTAGTCCGCCGTCGCCCGGCCCGACGTCACCCGGTCCTTCTTCGTCGGAGTCCCCTGGACCAGCCTCACCTGCTCCGGACATCCCGCCGGCCCCGGTGTTTGCTCCCCCGCGGCGTCCACACACTCGCAGCCGCAGTGGCATTGTTCGTCCCAAGGAGCGCACCGATGGCACGGTCACCTATCTTGCTGCTTGCCTGGCTCATGCTGTGGATGATCCAACCGCCGAACCACGCAGTTATCAAGCCGCTATGAGTATTCCACACTGGAGGGCTGCTATGGAACAAGAATATGATGCTCTTATGAAGAATAAGACCTGGACACTTGTTCCCCCTCCGTCTCGCGTCAACATCATTGATTCGAAGTGGGTGTTCAAGGTGAAGAGACATGCAGATGGTTCCATCGAGCGCTACAAAGCGCGCCTCGTGGCTAAGGGCTTTAAACAGCGTCAGGGCCTGGACTATGAGGATACATTCAACCCAGTTGTCAAGCCTACCACTATTCGACTTCTTCTGTCTCTGGCAGTTTCTCGCGGATGGTCTCTCCGCCAGCTTGATGTGCAGAACGCTTTTCTTCATGGATTGCTTGAAGAAGAGGTTTACATGCGGCAGCCACCTGGATTTGTTGATCACACTCAGCCTCATCATCTCTGTCATCTGACGAAGGCGATATATGGACTGAAGCAGGCTCCCCGTGCCTGGCATGCTCGCCTGGCTTTAGCTCTACGCACTCATGGGTTCATTCCTTCGACGGCTGATACTTCACTGTTCTTGTTTCAGCGACTGAGTGTGACCATGTACCTCCTTGTGTATGTGGATGATATTGTCCTGGTGAGCTCATCTCCGACGGCTGCTGATGCTCTTGTGACTGCACTTGGTCGTGATTTTGCAGTTAAGGATTTGGGGCAGCTTCATTTCTTCCTGGGTATTGAGGTTGCTCATCAGTCTCGTGGCAGTTTGGCTCTCACCCAGAAGAAGTACTCTCTTGATCTCTTGTGCCGTGCTGTTATGCTCAAGTGCAAGCCATCGCCTATGCCCATGTCCTCCACTGACACCCTTTCTGCTGCTGATGGTGCTCTTCTCTCTCCTGAGGATGCTACTGAGTACAGGAGTATTGTTGGTGGCCTGCAGTATCTGACGATCACGCGTCCTGATCTCTCCTTTGCGGTTAACAGGGTGTGCCGGTATCTTCATGCTCCCACTGATGAACACTGGTCTGCTGTGAAGCGCATACTGTGTTATGTGCGTCTCACTGTCTCCTTTGGTCTTCACCTGCGCCCCAGTTCCTCCGGAGTTCTTTCTGCATTCTCTGATGCTGATTGGGCTGGGTGTCCAGATGACAGGCGATCCAAGGGGGGACATGCTGTGTTCTTGGGTCCTAATCTGATCGCCTGGAGTGCACGCAAGCAAGCCACTGTTTCCCGCAGCAGCACAGAAGCTGAGTACAAGTCGGTTGCCAATGCAACTGCTGAACTTATATGGATTGAGTCCCTACTTCGAGAGCTAGGAGTTGCTCAGCCACATCCTTCGGTCATTTGGTGTGACAACATCGATGCTACGTTTCTGTCGTCAAACCCGGTGTTTCATGCACGGACTAAACACATTGAGATTGGCTATCATTTTGTGAGGAAACGTGTTGCACAGAAGCTACTAGAAGTCGGGTTTATCTCTTCAAAAGATCAACTTGCTGACATCTTCACCAAGCCTCTACCTTCTCCCATGTTTGAGGTCTGTAGGCGCAATCTCAACCTCCTAGATACTTCAGGGGTGAGTCGAGATTGAGGGAGGGTGTTAGACTTCGTATTGTAGCCCTACTGTGTAAACCATACCTTATTGGTATTGGACTTGTATGTCATCATTATATATATGTGATAGGCCACCCCTTTGAGGGTTGAGCCAGTTCCCCCAAAACCTACGTTTTACAGCATCGGATGGCAAAAAGTGTCTGGACTCCCCTGAAGAATATATACGGACGATTTGAGGGTCCGTGTTGGAGATGCCCTTGGTCATGTGATCAAACCACGATCAATAGACCACACTCTCAAAATTACTACATAACTATGATCATCGAGATATGAAAAAGAAAAAATACTGGCCTATATTGCTCGAATGAAGTTTTCACAAAATACCACTGCCTCCTCAAATAGATTGCTTGAACACAAAATACTACCATGTTCTTAAATATAAGACGTTTTCGCAGTTCCATTTGAACTAAAAGACGTCTTATATTTAGGAACAAATGTATAGTATTACCTCTGTTCCAAAAAGGTTGTTTTAGATTTGTCTAGAAGTATCTAGACATAGAATATAAGATTCAGTGGTTTCTCCTAAATGCTCTCCAACCTGTATTTTTCTGATTCCCCGTGAACATTATTCACGTATAATAGAATAGGAAGGTCAAATAGGACGGAGCCATTGATACGACGAGAGTTGGTCCATCGATCGAACTGTTCCTTCCCCGTGAGGTTCCTGCACTAACCTAACCCAATCAAGTAGCCACTATCCTGTTTATTTATCGGCAGAGGAGACAAACTGCTAAGCTAGCTGTCTGTCTGCGCAAGCTGCTTTCCCTCGCAGAAAAACGTCCAGATGCATGCATGGATGCACGATCTTGCTTAATTACATTTGCGAAATCTGACTACATCGTACTGTTAGATCCAACTAAGATATTCCATCTTGAGAGGAATCTCCTTTTTTCATTCAAACGAACCTGAGGGAGGAATCTCAATGTTAGGACAATATGGGACATCAGCTCGTGGGCATTTCTATTTCGGTTTACACCCCTGAAAAGAAAATATAATCGAACTAATGGAAGTATTTCTACTTGTTTGAGAAAAAAAAGGGACCGGCCTTACTTAAGCTGATGAAAAACTATTTTGTAGTAAGTTGATTTGGTCAAACAGTTGGATTAACATCGAACGGGTGTTAGGTATAGTCTTTTCCTTCTCCACCCAACCCAACCTTCTTCCTCCTCTGACCGCCCACCTCCAAAAACATATCCTCTCGTCCATGCCCCCCCTCTGGTTGCGACAATGAAAAACGAAAGCCTCCCTACCCATACTTGAGAACCCTCATCCTAGCCTATGCTAATTCTAGATTTGGCCTTCTTGAGGACGCCGTGGTCAGCCGCATCACCTTCGTCTTGGCCTCGGAGCTCCGCGCACACCTTCCCTTCTTCTCCCCCAAACCGATTGTCATAAATTCTGATTTCATGCAACTTAGGAACAGAAAACATGAAAAAAATAATATGAAATTTCATATTTTATGGAAAAAAATGGACATGGTTGATAAGTACATTTGAAATATAGATCGGTATGAATTCGCCTATGGAATTGATTTCCACGAGATTCATGCGATTAATGGATCCAATCAAACAATTAGCCACTATTGTGTCCACCCCAAAGTGTAAGAGCAACTTTAGCAGAGTCGGCATATTGCCGATCAGCATAATAATCATCGATATCCTGATTTTGGTTGAAAAGACCGCTCTAGCAGAGTCGCCATATGAACCTGGATCACCATAATTTATGGAGGCCGCTTCGAGTCCAGCCTGCAGCCTCCACATTTGGAGGTTGTGGGGCTCTGGATTGGAGGGCGCTCCATTCGCAAGACTCTTGCGGGAGGGGAACTTTCTCCTCCCTTTGGAGTCTCCCGCGCAGCCCATCTCCTCTCACGTGCCGATGGTGACAACTGCCTGCAACCATTCTAGGAAAGTGCCCCTCCCACCACCCCCCCCCGCTCTCGGAGGAGGAGCAGGACCACCATGAAGCGTCATTCAAAATTGTACTAAGCATCATGTGGTGCATCCAATGAAATATTTGGGTGATCCACCTTATGCTTAATAAATTTTAAAAAATATATGAAATCAAGTTTGAAGCTTCAAGTCTGTTCTTGTGTGCGTTATAGCAGATTACGCTTCTGAACTATAGCGCAATCATGCAAGAAATTTTTGGTGACTCGATTACGATGATTCTGAGTTTGCACATCGCCTCGACAACCTCCATATAATTATGAAGCGCGTTATTTCATATGGTGGATGGCGACTCTGCCAGAATAGCTCCAAGGCTCACTTTGATTTAGGTGTTGTTCAAATTTGACCAGCACAATTAGAACACAGAGCTAGCTGTGAAAAGAGAAAGAAGAAAAAGATTTATGTGTCAGTAGTAGCTAGCTAGGCAGCGGAAATATATTACAGAAAGTCCTCGCCATGTTGCACCAAAAAAAAAGGCAAGTCTTCGCCTCGGAAGCGGCGCTAGGTCGAGATTATCACATGTGCACGTACTTATTACTACCATTTCTTTTGTGTGCCACAGGACTCGATCAGAGTCAGAGAGATGCCTGGCCGCCTATATAAACGCGCTCGCGTAGGCCAGGACACACATCGTACGGTACGGGCACGGGTACGGCTCGGGAAAGCAACAGGAGAGTTAGCTAAGCAGCGGGGTACACCTTCACCGGCGGCGAGAAGATGGCCGGCGGTGGGGCGAAGGTGGCGTCGCACGGCGCGTTCCAGGGGGAGAGCCCCCTGGACTACGCGCTGCCGCTTATCATCCTGCAGATCTGCCTTGTCATCGTCGTCACCAGGGGCCTCGCCTACCTCCTCCGCCCGCTCCGCCAGCCCCGGGTCATCGCCGAGATCATCGTACGTGTTTTATCCTAGCATGCAAACCCCAAAGGCCTCGTGCATCGCCTCCATGAGTCCGTATGCATCACATATTTCTGAATTTTTGTTTTATATTTTGTACCGGGATATTTTGTATATGTTGATCTTTTCCTTTTCAAAAAATTAGTTCGGGGAAATGGAAAATGCATGTGAGTTTGTCTAGGGACGTGCATCATGCATGAGTGGCCTAGGAAAGATCTCTTGCGCGTATCTTTTTTTTTTGCGCGCGTGTTTGTCATTCTTACGATGCTTGAAAATGGTGTTTCGGTGTGGCTGCGGGTGCTGGGATAGAAGAAGAAGGCGGGACAAAAGGTTGATGGGCGTGGGTGCGGTGCAGGGTCGTCGCCACCGCATAAGAGGATGGGTGGATAGAGGGTGGGTGCCGTCCAGGTTGGACAACTGCGTGCTGGGGGATTAGCAGGGGATTTTGTCGTAAAGGAATTACGGAAATGGAAAAGGGACTTCAAAGCTCAGAAGGGTGGACCGACGCTGGAGGCCGCTTGGGGAGATGAGGTGTGAGCGGCAGCGCCGCCGGTCACGGGTGGTAGGGGACAATAGTTTGGCCGTCAACGGAGGTCTGGTCGACGTCGAAGGACGGGTGGAAGGAAGAAGCTTTCGGGCAAATATCGACCAAGGCTCGAAAACTTTTGGACAACTTACAATAGTTGTCCCTGGCATTTTTATACATTCAAATGTTGAGATTTGTGATCTCATCTCAAAAGAAAAGGTTGTGCAAACACAAAAGTGACAATAAGATTTTGATCGTATACTTACAATTATTTCTTGATCGATTGAGATCTCTTGGATCATATATGTGGGGTGGAAAAGTGAAAATGATTTTTCTTAATCTTACTACTTGAATCTCACCGTAATAATCAAGTTGAATATTTGTGTGTATAATTTTGGATTTTACTAGTTGTTTTTGTCAAGCAATTGAATCTCTGATCCTCTTTTCATGGCGGCACGTTGTTCCATTGACCAAGGATGGTTTGACTTGTGGACTGACAATGAATGCGTGCGGATGACGTATGCAGGGCGGGATCCTGCTGGGCCCGTCGGCGCTCGGCCGGAGCACCACGTTCCTGGACGCCGTCTTCCCGGCGCGCAGCATGGTGGTGCTGGACACGCTGGCCAACCTGGGGCTCCTCTTCTTCCTCTTCCTCGTCGGCCTCGAGCTCGACCTCAACGCCATCCGCCGCACCGGCAAGAAGGCGCTCGCCATCTCCCTCTCCGGCATCGCCGTCCCCTTCGCCATCGGCATCGGCACCTCCTTCGCCTTCCGTGCCACCCTCCCCGGCCTGCAGGACTCCCCCAAGGCGCCGTTCCTGGTCTTCATGGGCGTCGCGCTCTCCATCACCGCCTTCCCGGTGCTCGCGCGCATCCTCACCGAGCTCAAGCTCCTCACCACCGACCTCGGCCGCATGGCCATGTCGGCCGCCGCGGTCGACGACGTCACGGCCTGGATCCTGCTCGCGCTCGCCATCGCGCTTTCGGGGACCGGGTCGCCCATCATCTCGCTATGGGTGCTCCTCACCGCCGTCGGCTTCGTCGCCGCCGTGTTCGTGCTCCTCCGCCCGCTGCTCGCGTGGATGGCGCGGCGGTCCCCCGAAGGCGAGCCCGTCAAGGAGGTGTACATCGTCGCCACGCTCGCCCTCGTCCTCGCCGCCGGCTTCGTCACCGACGTCATCGGCATCCACGCTCTGTTCGGCGCGTTCATGGTCGGCATCGTGGTCCCCAAGGACGGGCAGTTCGCCGGCGTGCTCATCGAGAAGGTGGAGGAGCTCATCTCCGGCCTCTTCCTCCCGCTTTACTTCGTCTCCAGTGGGCTCAAGACCAACGTGGCCACCATACGGGGAGCCAAGTCGTGGGGCCTCCTCGTGCTCGTCATCCTCAACGCCTGCGTCGGCAAGATCGGCGGCGCCGTCGGCACGTGCCTCCTCGTCAAGATCCCATTCCGGGAGGCCATCACAATCGGCTTCCTCATGAACACCAAGGGGCTAGTCGAGCTCGTCGTGCTCAACATCGGAAGGGACCGCAAGGTGCTCAACGACGAGGCCTTCGCCATCATGGTGCTCATGGCCTTGTTTACAACTTTCATCACCACGCCGATCGTCATGGCCGTCTACAAGCCGGCGCGCCCGTCAGCGTCGGTCCCGTACAAGCGGCGCACCGTCGGCGGGGGCGACGAGGACGGCGACCTGCGCGTGCTCGCCTGCTTCCACGGCTACCGCAACATCCCGACGCTACTCAACCTCGTCGAGCTCTCGCGGGGCACCCGCCGCCGCCTCGTCGTGTACGCCATGCACCTCGTCGAGCTCTCCGAGCGTTCGTCGGCCATTTCCATGGTGCACCGCACGCGCCGCAACGCGTTGCCCTTCTTCAGCAACGCGTCGTCATCGGAGACAACGACCGAGGTCGCGTTCGAGGCGTTCCAGCAGTTGAGCACCGTGAGGGTGCGGCCTATGACGGCCATCTCGGTCATGGACACAATCCACCGGGACATCATCGACAGCGCCGCCTCCAAGCGCGCCGCCGTGGTCATCGTGCCCTACCACAAGACGCTCCAGGCCGACGGCTCCTTCCACTCGCTCGGCTCCGCCTACCACGCCGTCAACAAGCGCGTGCTCCGGGAGGCGCCGTGCTCCGTCGCCATCCTCGTCGACCGCGGCCTCGGCGGCCACTCCCAGGTCGCCGCCCAGAACGTGGCCTTCACGGTCGCCGTGCTCTTCTTCGGCGGGCCGGACGACCGGGAGGCGCTGGCCTACGCGACGCGCATGGCGGAGCACCCCGGCGTCGCCGTCACCATGTCACGCTTCCAGCCCAACCGCGCTTTTCCCGAGGACGGCGAGGACGCCGCCGACGAAGCGGCGGTGGAGGCGTTCAAGGCCAGGGTCGTCGCCGCGGTGGACGACGGGTCCGTGCGGTTCGAGGAGCGGGAGGCGCGCACCAAGGAGGAGGTGGTAGAGGCCATCGGCTCGCTGTCCAAGTGCAACGTGTTCGTGGTGGGGCGGATACCGCCGACGGCCCCGCTGGTGGAGAACGCCGACGAGCTGGGCCCAGTGGGGAGCTACCTCGCGTCGCCGGAGTTCAAGACGTCGGCGTCGGTGCTGGTCATCAAGAGGTACGACCCGGCGACCAACCCCAAGAGCATGAGGTTCGACCCCAAGGCGAGGCCGCCGGTCGCGACCGATATAGATGACGAGGAGATGGGCGGCGCCGGCGCCACGGTGGTGCCCGTGCCATGGTCACCGTCGCCGAGCGAACTGGCGTGAGAGCCGATGGATCGATCGCCGCCCCCGGGCCAGTACGTGGCTGAGACCGAAGACACCTACACCAACATGTACAGAGAAGTGCCGCCGTTTCTTTCTGAATAAAGCTGCAGGTATGAGCTAGTATATCACCTAGTAGTACGTTGCACAAAGTATACGTACAATACATAGTATTACTGCTAGTTTAGTGCTTCAAGTATTGCGAATGTATATGTTTTCCATGTTTAGTTCCTCACAATTGTGCAAATGGAGAAATGTGTTACCAATTTAATTGCCATACTTGAACAACTTTGCAATTTTGTATTTTTTTTCCTTGTTGTTTTTCGCATTTAAATATTCTTCTCTTATGCTCCCTCTGATCCAAAATACAAAGTTCAAAAAAATTGAACTAAAACCACGAAATGTATTTTGAAACGCCGGGAGTACATGATTATTACTCTTCTTTCTAAAAGATTAGAGGGTTATTAGCTTTTCTTAGAAAGATTGTAGAAATTTTCGCAAATTGTGGAGAATTAAGAAAAGGCATATAAAGACATCCAATTTTTCGTGCAAAATATAATAATATACTAGTGTACATTCTCATACAAGAACGTTTGGGCAGCTATCGGTTGGGGAATCGTCATGTATGATGCAATCATGCGTACAATCTTGCACTTCTACACGTAGATAACTAGCTTTTCTATGTACCAAATCACTACGAAGATTGGTTGTGAGAAGATAATGTGTGGAGTCCCTCTCCCTGCCCAATATATCAGTGCACTTATTGCTCCCGCTTGCTGATTAGAATAGCCAATTCTCCATCAATTATTTCGTTGTCTTCTGGTTTCAACTTACAAGTTCAAAGTCAAACCTAGTAGGAGACAAGTAAACAAACAAACAGACAACTGATGGATGTATATATGTACGATTTTTCTCATGAGCTTAGTACAATTTTGTGGTTGAATGCTTTGTTTTCTATTTTTCTTTTTTTGAGAAAAAATGTTTGTTTTCTTATTACACCATATACGTAGCGTCTACTAAAGACTTGGAACACCAGGTCTGTTCCCTAGTGGGCTACAAGTAGCACCGTCCCTCTAGCCATCCAACCAAATTTAAACATTTCAATAAGATCAATCTCCAAAAGTTCTAACAACTAGCATTTCAAAAAGGATCATTTCCTATGCAGGACAGATTTGATCAGATGTTTTCACGAATTTGCGCAAGTTCACATGTTTAATGTAATGCACATGCACATAGGTTTTCAAAACCTTTTAAATTTTACGCATGCAAACCTAATATCTAAACTCAAGCACCCACCCTTGCATCATGTGCACATAAATTTGCAAGCACAGTGAACAATGTCTTTATCGTCATTATATTTGTTTTGTATTTTGTTATACTTCTTTTTGCATATTTCTTATGCACACATTTTGTTAAAAAAACGCATGCCCTTGATTGCCACGGCTTTGTGAGCAACTGTGTTTCCTTTTGCCATTGGTATTACCGTAAACAATAGCTAACATAATGCTTTCTGGTTCGGCTAAAACACGGCTAGTTGCGATTTCACGTCCAAGCAACAGTGTGCTGATCTTTGGTTTTTTTGTATTTCGAGGGCTGAATTTTTTAATATTTTTTGAAAAGGTTTCAGGACTGAATGAATAGAGTTTTTGTGGTCTATCTTCTGAGGATTGAATGAATAGAGTTTTGCGGTCTATCTTGTGAGGGTTGAATGACTAGAGTTTTTGCGGTCTATCTTGTGAGGGTGGAAAACCAACGGTTTGGCCCGTTTAAAGTCCAAAGAACCGTATTCCGCACCAGCCTGTTCTGCACACACACATAAAATCCCAAGAACCGCTGACTAGGGTATACGACTTTATCTTATCCAGCAAACAGGAATCAAATAAGTGAGCAGGTAGTCAGACATCAATTCTTTTGTGTGCGTGATTCTTGTGCTATTACATCAGTCGGCAATGGATGAACCAAAGACTTCTTCATGCATGTATATCCTCATCTCTCTCTTTTTTTGTACACCCTTGATTCCTCGGAGTCCAACTGTGGCACTGCTATTACATCAGTCGGCCACGGAACGGATGAAGGGACGAACGACTTTTCCAGGCATGCATATCATGTTTTCCCTCCAACCACAGTGCAACAGCTGAATCCCGTGGTACTAATATATCATCAGTGATGTCAACAAATTTTAGCGAAGGGAAGAATGTCAACTCTCTGCCGTGATGGATGCATTATTGGCCTAAAATAATCTCGACCGGGCTGAGATCCTGTTCATGCTGTTCTTTTTTCTCCGTCTGTTCTGTTCTGTTCATCTGTTGGCACAATGTGTGTGCATGGCAGCATGGGTGACTACGGTTATTTTTTTCTTTTTTGAAATGATGGGTGGGTAGAGTTGAGTTGCCGGGGGTCCTCCCACAAAAGAAAAAAAAAGAGTTGCCGGGGTCGAAAACGCAGAGGAGCTGTAGGTAGTGTAGCGCACCCGATCGCGAGAGGCAGCAGGAAAGGGAGAGGAAGGAGGCGGAGCAATCCGTACGCCGCCGCGAGAGGCAGCGGGAAAGGGAGAGGAAGGATGCGGAGCAGCCCGTGCGCCGCCGCTGCGGGGTGCAGGCAGAGCCCGTGCGCCGCCTCGATTGGGTCTACCGTTGGTCGCTTACGACCGCGGGGAGGAACGCGCGGCAGCTCCGCCGGAAGAACGCCAATGCGCTCCGGATTGCCATTGAGCAGCCCGAGCGCGAAGCGGCGGCGGAGGCCGCTCGGCTCGCGAAGCTCAAGCAGCAGCAGGACAAGGTCGTGCGGCGGTTGAAAGGGCTCATCATCCTCTCCAACACCTCCGACGACAACGACGACCACGTGTCCTCGCCCGACGATTCGGACGATCCTCCACCAGCTGCGCCGGCGACCGGAAGGGCAAAGGGCTGGTGAGGAGGTGGTGAAGCTCCGCTGTCTCCGTCTTTAGTTTCAAGTTTTTTTTTAGTAATCTAGTTTAAACTTGTCCGACGTTTATGTGAATTATGTGAACTTTGACGATCTTTTGGACATTTGTTGGTGATCGGAATGCGCATTTCTATGTTCAATTCTATGTGTGTTGGATGATCTACGTTGCATGCTTTTAGTATGGAGGATACACAGATGTGGACGATAGAATTTGAGGAGTGTCCGCCCGCGTTTGAGAGTCTGGATTTGTAGGTTGCAACTGCATATGCTCTGACTAGAGTTTTATTCTTATTCTTATTTTTTGCTTGAGATGGATGGGTGACTAGAGTTGAGTTGCTGGGGGGTCGGAAACGCGAAGGGGTGGGCCGCTTCCTCGTGCGCCGTGGGTAGCGTCGCCGTATACACCCGCTGGATCGATGGCGAGGCGGGGTGGCTGACGTGGCGGCCCCATCGGGCGTCTATATATAGCAGCAGCAGCTGCAAACCCAGCCCAAACCGAACCAAACCGTCTGTCCAACCGCGAGCGCGCATAGAGATCGGTGCCGTTGGGAGAAACCGCAGAGGTCGATCGAGCGGCACACACATTTAAACCCCGCGCCCGGGTTGGCCGAGCGAGGCGGCGCTGCAAGGGGAGGAGAGGACTGTGGAGAGAGGAGGAGGGAGGTGGTTGGCATCCATGGCGGGTCATGCGGCGGCGGGGGTGTGCGCGGCGCCGATGCAGGCGACGTCGCACGGGGCGTTCCAGGGGGACAACCCGCTGGACTACGCGCTGCCGCTGGCCATCCTGCAGATCTGCCTCGTCGTCGTCGTCACCCGGGGCCTCGCCTACCTCCTCCGCCCGCTCCGCCAGCCGCGCGTCATCGCCGAGATCATCGTAAGCGCCCTCCCTCCTTCTCCTCCGTTGATATCTAATTAACTTCCCGTGCGTACGCAATTCATCTCGCTCGCCGCTTCGCCGGCCGGTTCCATTGGACAGCTGTAGTAGCACGCGGAAATGGTACTAGATAGCTAGGGTTTCAATTCGCCGGCTAGTTCGTCGCGCGTCGTCCGTGCGTGCGCGCGTGCCCGGCCCCGTCGGCGCTTTTTCCGGGGACGGCGACGCACGGGCCCCGGAAGAATGGAGGCAGCCGGTCCGTTCCGTTCCGCGTCTGCCGCCGAATTTTCTCCGGCCACGATCGACGGATCCGTCTGAACCTTGGAGGGAGACGCGCGTCACGTTGGTTGATCCCCCTAGTCTACTTTGAGTCTTTGACTCGTTGATTAGAAAAATCGTGGGTAGGGGGTGGCCGGAGGAAGCTGGAAGCGACGACGGGACAGACGAGTCCTTCCTTTGAGTCAGCCTTTCCGTCGCTCTCATGGCATCGCTCGATCCCCTTTCTTTGTTTCTAGTACGCGATGGAGACAGTCAGCCTGGCCTCAGTATTGGATTTTGCGGGGGCACGTGGCTCGGAGATAGTTAATCAGTGATTTGGTGCGATATTACTAAAATTGCTACGTACCAACTCTAGGTCAAGATGGTCAGAATAAAATTAAGTATATTCGGGAAATTCGTTGTAGGCGCCAGAGACAGCATCTAGCAGCTCTGGGGTTCATTCATTATGGAAAAATTGAATTGCTACTACTAACTCTAGGTTAAGTAATTGCTACTTACTAACTAGGTCAGAATAAAACTAGTATATTCGGGAATCGATGGACAGAAGAAACCCGTCACTTGAGACAGCATCTAGCTGTGTTTCATTATGAAGAAAGTTTAATTAAAATGGGAAATGGTACTCAGATTGGTGGGGAATTAATTAGATTGGGTTCCATCAACTGCTAGATTTCAACGCACCCGACGTAAAAAAAAAAAAAACAGCAAAGAAGGAAAATGAAACAGAACCCACGCTCACTTGCTATGCATGTAGTGTAGCCAGCCAGCCGATGCTGATTTGCTATGCATATATATACGCTTGTTAATTACACCGCCATTTTTTGCGTCATCGTCGATCGGGCTTAAGAGTAAGTACATGGGCAGGTATAGAGACCATGTGCTGTAAGATGGATTCAGTTCAGTACGGTCTAAAATTAGCCACCAGTGCTGTGAAATTAATTAATTAATTAATCCGATGGAGTGGAGCATCTCAGTTTCGCTGAAACGAAGGAAACCTACGGACAGTCCCATGCTGCTCACGAGGCCGGATCCCAGCTCCCCCGGGGGATGCCGCCCCGGATGGGCCCTTCCTGATCGCTCGCTTGCCGACCGATAATAATAAATTACAGTGCAAATTTGCGCACAGCTGTCTAGAGATTAGGGTTATTCGCTAGCTTAGCAGGAAGAAAGGAGATTCTTGGCATCCCCTAAGACATGCCAGTACGTACTATATTTATTTCTGAACACCTAGACGACGGGACGTGAGACCGTCTCTTGGGGCACTACTCCATGATCCGCGCCACGTCTAGGGTGTTTGTTTGAAACGGGCACTGTGATCAACATGCTGACCTGCACGACCTCCCCACACCGCACCTTCTGTTGAGAGTTCAGACACATGCGTGTATAGCACCCTCTTATTTTGGAAATTAAAAAAGCTTCGCCTGTTATTAGTTGTACACTTAGAATTGGTCAAATGAATGAACATGGACATGTTTTTGGCCATTGTTCACGGCCTGGTTATAACTTGCTTCTGTTGCTTGCCTTGCTTAACTACTCTAGTAGTCAGAGACAAAGGGCTAAAGTAAACTAAGGGCATCTACCTGCTGTAAGAGATGTGGAACAAGCAAGGTGATTTGTTAAGTGCATTATTGTTGGCAGAAAGATATGCTTGCTGGCTATTACCTAGCTATAGCTGTCATTGACTTGCAGCAGGACCTTGCTTAAGCAAGAGAAAGTACTGCCAAATGCCAACTAGATATACTTACAAGCTTACTCCTCATCATGGTAGTAACTTGTAACGGCTTTCATATGGACACGCAAAAGTAAATTTTGCATCCTTTGCCGGGGATTCTCAAACACGATTAGAATATGTTATCGCTCAACCGACCTTCTAGCAAAATGCTTGACAAAATGACAACTACCTCTCCGATCGATCTCTAACACGGCATGGACTTACAGAGATCGGAGGACCCCTATGAGCAGTTTTCAGTTTTGTCATCGGTTTTACAGGATATGACAAAATGACCTCACTTTTAGCTTTTTTCAGAGTTGACATCGGTATCACAGGACAGGATGACATCCTATGAACAGTTTCACACCATTGTTAATTTTCCTTTATGAAGAGTGCAATTGTAATCTTTACTGCAAGCTGATTTGTTAAATGCATTATTGCTGGTAGAAAGATATGCTTGCTGGCTACCTAGTAGCCTGCCATTGACTCACAGGACATTTGCTTAAGCAAGATATAATAGGGCGCATACTTGCCAAGTGCCAACTAGTAGCAGCAAACTTATTCATAAGACATGCTGTAACTTGTAACAGCCTCCTATCCTATGGACACGTACGTGCTAGTAATTTTGTATAATTATTAAGTTGCCGACTAGCCAGGACTCTTAACATCCAAATATTCCTTTTTTACTTAATTTCTTCGTTGCTTCGATTAGAATATGTTATCGTCCAAGCGACCTTCTAGCAAACTGCTTGACAAAAATGACGAACCTTTTCAGTGGTTTTGACATCCGTTTTCACAGGACGACACACACACTGTTGATTTTCCTTTCTTACAACTGGAACTGCAGGGCCTTGCTTAGGCAAGAGAAAGTACTGCCAAGTGCCAACTAGCCATTTACAATTTTACTCACCAGCGAAGTAACTTGAAACAGCAGCGGAGTATGGGCACATAGCACGTATTAGTTATTTATAAGTATTCCGTTTTTGCTTTTTGAAATGGCAGCCTGGGATTATTTTCCTTGCTTCGGTGACAATCTTTAATTGTTTGGAGTTTTGACATGACACACACAGATACCTACCTGATTTGGTGGACAGATTTCACTCTGATCTATTCGAGTCCAGTGACAGCATATCACACTGCAAACTGCTCATCAAATCACAAATATGGAAATTTAATCTGATTTATCACTTGATTGACAATTGAATATACTCCCTCTGTTTTTATTTAGTCCGCATATTAGCTTTGGTCAAAGTCAAGCTTCGTAAACTTTGACAAAAATTATAGACAAAAGTATTAACATATACAATAACAAATCAATACATTTGGATTCATTATTGAATGTATTCCCGCATCATATAGATTTGTTATGCTAAATATTTATATTCTTTTCTATAAACTTGCTCAAACTTTAGAAAGTTTGACTTCAGTCAACTCTAATATGCGGAGTAAATAAAACGGAGGGAGTACTTTTTTTTTAGCTAGTAGCACAATTGAATATCCCTTGATTGACAATTGAATACACTTTTTTTTTGAGCTAGCACAATTGAACATCCCTTGATTGACAATTGAATATACTTTTTTTGAGCTAGCACAATTGATTTATCCCTTGATTGACAATTGAATATACATGCATGCAAACTGGATGTTGTCAAAAATAAATAAATATCGAACTGAATGGAATGATTGATTTGGGCCTGTTAACTGAAATGGCATGCGTGCATGATGATGCAGGGTGGAGTCCTGCTGGGCCCGTCGGCGCTGGGCCGGAGCAGCAAGTTCTTGCACGCCGTCTTCCCGGCCAAGAGCCTGCCGGTGCTGGACACGCTGGCCAACCTCGGCCTGCTCTTCTTCCTGTTCCTCGTCGGCCTCGAGCTCGACATCGCCGCCATCCGCCGCACCGGCAAGAAGGCCCTCGCCATCGCGCTGGCAGGCATCTCCCTCCCGTTCGCGCTTGGCATCGGCACGTCGTTCGCGTTCCGCGCCACCATCGTCAAGGGCGCTCCGCAGGGGCCGTTCCTCGTCTTCATGGGCGTCGCACTCTCCATCACCGCCTTCCCGGTGCTCGCTCGCATCCTGGCCGAGCTGAAGCTACTTACAACCGACATCGGCCGCATGGCCATGTCTGCCGCGGCGGTCAATGACGTCGCCGCCTGGATCCTGTTGGCCCTCGCCGTTGCACTCTCTGGAGATGGATCGCCCATCATTTCGCTCTGGGTGCTCCTCACCGCTACCGGCTTTGTCATCGCCGTTTGCGTTCTCCTCCGGCCGTTGTTGGCATGGATGGCGCACCGGTCTCCCGAGGGTGAGCCGGTCAAGGAGGTGTACATTTGTGCCACCCTCGCCATCGTCCTCGCTGCCGGCTTCGTCACCGACGTCATCGGCATCCACGCGCTGTTCGGCGCGTTCATGGTCGGCATCGTCGTCCCCAAGGACGGGCCGTTCGCCGGCGTGCTCATCGAGAAGGTGGAGGACCTCATCTCGGGGCTCTTCCTCCCGCTCTACTTCGTCTCCAGTGGCCTCAAGACAGACGTGGCCACTATCCGGGGAGCCAAGTCGTGGGGCCTCCTCGTGCTCGTCATCATCAATGCCTGCCTCGGCAAGATCGGCGGCACGGTGATCGCGTCGCTGTGCGTCAAGATCCCAGTCAGGGAGGCCGTCACGCTGGGGTTCCTGATGAACACCAAGGGGCTCGTGGAGCTCATCGTGCTCAACATCGGCAGGGACCGAAAGGTGCTCAACGACGAGTCGTTCGCCATCATGGTGCTCATGGCCCTCTTCACCACCTTCATCACGACGCCGATCGTCATGGCCATCTACAAGCCGGCGCGTCCGTCGGCGCCATACAAGCGCCGAACCGTGGAGGGCGGCGCACCGGCGGACGCGGACAGCGAGCTGCGCGTGCTCGCCTGCTTCCACAGCAACCGCAACATCCCGACGCTGCTCAACCTCGTGGAATCGACGCGGGGCACCGGGCGGCACCGCCTTGCCATGTACGCCATGCACCTGGTGGAGCTCTCGGAGCGGTCGTCGGCGATCTCCATGGTGCACCGCACGCGCCGCAACGCCATGCCCTTCTTCAACAGCGGGGACAAGACGGAGCAGATGGTGGTGGCCTTCGAGGCGTTCCAGCAGCTGAGTGCGGTGAGGGTGAAGCCCATGACGGCCATCTCGGACCTCGAGACCATCCACCGGGACGTCATCGACAGCGCCGCCGAGAAGCGGGCGGCCATCGTCATCATGCCGTACCACAAGCTGCTCCAGCACGACGGCTCCTTCCACTCGCTCGGCTCCCAGTACCACGCCGTCAACAAGCGCGTGCTACGGGGCGCGCCGTGCTCCGTCGCCATCCTCGTCGACCGCGGCCTCGGCGGCCACTCCCAGGTCGCCGCCAAGAACGTGGAGTTCTCCGTGGCCATGCTCTTCTTCGGCGGGGCGGACGACCGCGAGGCGCTGGCGTACGCGACGCGCATGTCGGAGCACCCGGGCGTCGCCGTGACCGTGACACGCTTCCGGCCCAGCCGTCCATCATCGGACGACGCAGCTGACGAGGTGGCCATCGAGGTGTTCAAGGGCAAGGTCGAGGCCGTGAAGGACGGGTCGGCGATGTACGAGGACGTAGAGGCGTCGGCCAAGGAGGACGTGCTCCAGGCCATCAACTCGCTGTCCAAGTCCAACATGTTCGTGGTGGGGAGGATGCCGCCGACGGAGCCGCTGGTGGAGAGGCCCGAGGAGCTGGGCCCCGTGGGGAGCTACCTGGCGTCGTCGGAGTTCAAGACGTCGGCGTCCGTGCTGGTGATCAAGAGGTACGACCCGGCGACGAACCCGGCCAGCAAGAGGTTCGACCCCAGGGCGAGGCCGCCGGTGGCGACGGACGTGGAGGACGAGGAGATGGGCAGCGCGAGCGTGGTGCCCGTGCCGTGGACGCCGCAGAACGACCTGGCGTGAGCTGATCGACGACGAGCTCCGGCCGGCTTCGTGGCCGTCAGACGTGGTGTGTAGTGCGTGTGGAGCCGCGACACGATGAATTGTACATAGTGTGTGTGTTGTTGTGTAGTGCTGCAGCCTTCGTTCGCTAGGACGTACACATGCTGCTGTTCGTCGAGCCTTCCTTTGCTCGGCTGTATCCACCGTTTCTATCTTTCTCAGAATTCGTCGAGAGTTTCTCAAGCATCCTCCTGTGTTTTACATCCCAAGCATACGTGTATGCATTTTCTCATAAAAAAGAAGAAGCATACGTGTATGTACGTTCAGTTTTATGTACCGGAGCACATTTAAAAAAAAGATTTTTTGAGAAATTTTTAAAGAAAAAATAGATGTCTTTTTTCTTTCTTTTAAAGAAAAATAGATGTTTCTAAAAAAAAGATGTCCTGGACCTCTGTTTGCAGGCCTAAAGATACTATCCGAGGAAATTTGGCACAGGGCTGTATCCACCGTCGAATGAAAGATGGAGGATTGCTCGGCGGCTTAATTTCATCTCAAATTTTCTATTTGATTTTTTATATTTTCTTTCTTGTTTAAATAAATATGAACCTTCTTCTGACAAATACACAAATACTTTTTAAAATGCATGACCGCCTTTTCTAAAACTACACGAGCATTATAAACATGGGTGAACACTTTTCTAGTAACTACATGAACATTTGTTTAAAGGCGTGAATACTTTCTCAAAATCACATGAACATTTTTAAAAGGCATGAACACCTTTTCTAAAACTACACGAGCATTATAAAAATGGGTGAACACATTTCTGGTAACTACATGAACATTTGTTTAAAGGTATGAATACTTTCTAAAAATCACATGAACATTTTTAAAACGCATGAACACTTTGGGAAATAAATAAACAATTATCTAAATGCGTTCACACTTTATAGTAACGTATGAACATTTATAAAATAATATGAATATTTAGAAAAATGTTTGAACGCGTTTTTAAATTATACAAACATTTTAAAAATGCATGAACACTTTTTTTTAAATGGGGAAGACTTTTAGAAAATACATGAAGATTTTTTAGCAACAATGAAAACTTTTATATATTGTAAAATGATGTAAAAATAGCATGAACACTTTTCAATTAGATGATTAAAAAAATATCGACATTTTTCAAAATATATGAACAACTTTTCTAAATGCATGAATTTTTTAATTAAATGTTAAATTTTCATGGACTAATATTTTTTATAACACACATATATATTTTTACTAACTTTTAACAGTAAAAAATGTATACTTATATTTTTAATCAAAGTTTCGGAAACAAAGCACTCTTATACCATAGCCTATGGCAGTTGCATGGAAAAAACCGCAAGAAATCAAGCATGCATTCATGGTCGCCCCCCCCCCCCCCTGCTGTAAGCTCTGCCCATATAAAAACATCTGGTCCCAACGTCCCGTCGGCTTTCGAGAGTATAGTCCCCCCACCCCCCTGTACGACTCGAAAAAAAAGGGACATTGGATGGCGCATCACGGCAAGTCGACCAACCTCGACCCTATACAGAATGATCGAAGGATGTGAGCAGAAGTGAGTGTGTAAGTCGTGAAGGTGGTACGTAATTATTTAATGGTTTTCAATTGAAGAGAACCATGCGTGATGATTGGTTGAATTATCAGGGAGGGAGAGATTGAGTTGGGCCGTGTGGATTTCTCCTACACGTACGTACTCCATGTCCATTATTGTGCCATTTTTTCTTTCCTCGTTCTCAATCTGCATTTCTTTTCTCTGAGATTGTCGCCGTGGTTCGTCATTGTACACGCGATCTGTACGGCAAGTGACACAATGACAGCTGTCATTGCCTCTGGCCTAATCCCATTGGCAAGCCAAGCTCATACCGGCAGTATTTTTTTCCCCCTCCGAGCGTTCTGACCTTTTCAGGCAATGCATCTTGTCTCAGCTTGACATATACTCCCTCCGTCCGAAAATACTTGTTATCAAAATGAACAAAAAAGAATGTATCTAGAACTAAAATACGTCTAAATACATCCTTTTTTATCCATTTTGATGACAAGTATTTCCAGACGGAGGGAGTACCTTAGAAAAAGAGGCAAAAGACTGGCCACTTTTATTGATTAAGAAAAAAAGAATTGCCCGGTTAATTGGCGAAAAACCCATATGACATGGGCACCATCGACCAACCTGGCCACCGACGTGGAACCGCCCTGTGTGGTGAATTATGTATCGAACGATTGTGGAACCTGAAACTGCAAAGAAGAAAACAGCCAGAGAAGCCAGGACGGCACATCCCAACAGATGGCCACACGCACAAGCAATCGACAGCTCCGACTTTGACGACGAGCATCGCAAGGGAAATATATGCAGGACTTGCGCCGATCGTGCCACCGCAAACGACCACCGGGCGCCTGTCATCGTCACCACCTGGACCCGCTCCACCGCAGCTCCGACTTCAAAGCAATCAAGCAACCCACGGAAGAGCAACTCGGATACGCCGAGAAAAACCGACTACCGAAGTCCACGCCGCGACCCGAGCTCCTCTCGACACCATCATCGTTGCCAAACAGAAACCAGCGCCCCGCCTCAGCAAACCACGCGGCGAAGATGCCACCATCCACGGCGAAGATGCCACAATCCACCAGTCTCCCAGCCGTAGCCGGCTCCGAGACGATGCCTCCAAGGAGGAGAAAGACGCAAAGACGCCTCCATCGCCCGATCCACCAGATCTGAGGTTACCCTCCGGAGCCAAATCCGTGGGGAGGAGGAGCACACCTCCGCGACGACGCTTTCAAGAAAGATCACGGCACCCGCAGGCGCCACCGTTGCCGCCTCCGATGAAGACCAGAGCAAGGATTTCTCCCGGAGATGACCACCTGCAACCACCGACCGCCGCCCACCAATCACCACCCCTGCCGAGGCCGACCTCACCCTGGCCACCCACGATCCACCGCGCCCAGGCACGCACCACCCCCTGGTCGTAGCCGTCGTCCACCACTGCAGCACCAACGCGACCACCTCCATCACAGCCACCAAAGCAGCATCGTGAAGTGCAGCAACCAGATCGAACAGATCGAAGAACTAGCTCAGATCCAGATCGGAGCAGCACAGCATACGCGCAGCTCGTCCCTCGCAGTGCACCTCGCGCTCAGAGCCACATCCGCCACGCCCAGCCGGTCGCCATGCCCGCCGCACGCCAGCCGCTGCCGCGCCCGACGTCGATCCGCACCCCACGCACGATCCGAAGCCGACCGCCGCCGCGCGCATGCATGCCGTCCACGCCCAGGCCACGCCGGAGCCCGGACCGATGCCGCCGCCCCAGCTCCCCATCCGCCGCCCGCAGCCGACACCAGCACCGTACGTCGTCCGGCATCCGTCGCCCGCCGCTGCAAGTCTTCCCCTCACGAGCGACGCCGGGTAGAAGAGGTCCCGCCGCCGCCGGATCCATGCGGGCTTCGCCCGGCGGAGCCCACCGGCGACGGCGAGGGGAGGGGAATGAGGAGGGGGTCTGGTGGAGGGGCGCCTGAGCCGCCGCCCGTGTCGCCCCGGGGAGGGAGCGATGCGAGAGCCTTTCCCTGGTGTAAGCCGCAGTGAGTTGGGCCGCGCTTGACATATGCCTTATACATAGATGGTCCGTTTATCATTTGTTTCTTTTTTTCGAATCAGATAGTCCGTTTGTCGTGAAATGTACTTTCTCTGTATTAAAATATAAGACGTTTTTTGACACTATGACAGTATCAAGTGCACATTTTTTTTAAATGCAGCCCCTTAGGGCCTGATACATTAAAAAAGGTAGAATAGATTTGCCCAGTTAATTTACGGAAACATGGGTGAAAACCGTTACAACATGCCCTCAAGAAAGGGCACCCAGCCGACCTGGCACCAACAAGACCACACACACCGTCGAGACTGCATGCATTGTCATCATCATCATCTCTCCCTGAGCAGGTGACTCTGACTTCGCCGTAGACGCATAAGGCCTGACGTACGTACTTTGATTGCTTGTTCGTGCAAAGGACCGGTGGACTACCACAAGAAACTATACATTTGTTTATTATATGCTTATGTATGGTTTTCAAGGCACGTGCAAATAAATGTGCCGAGTACAACATTGTTGCCGCATATGTATGGCTACATATATAATAACGTACTATGTACACCATTAATCAATTTGCACACGTTTTGGCCCTCATGTTCTTGGCGGCGCTTTTTTTTTAAGATTCAAGGCAGGAACGCAACCGATCTCATTAATTTAGAAAAAAAAACTAAAACATAATACATAGTGTCGGGTTTATAAGAAAAACTAGGCCAAAAACCAATTATAAAAGGAAAAAAAGCGACACCATAGCGACGTCGACCAAAACAGTGACCACCAGCCGAAGAGATAGAGTGTGACGTCTTCGAAAACGCCTTCAAAAAGGAAACCAATGTATGTGGACACTATTGTGGCCGGCACTGATCCCATAAACCACAAAGCTTTCGTCCAGACCCCACACGAGTGCTTCACCAGCCATTGGTAATGGTCCAGCCAAGCCAACAGCCACCACCGTCGCTCCCACTCTGAGCAGACACGACCCAATGATGAGGTAGGGGGCTAACCGATCAGAACATGGGAGACCGAGCCGAACGATGGATTGCACCAACACGGAGCAGACGGATAGCTCAACCAAACAACATCATCGATGGGGGTGCAAATTGCATTTGCTACCAGACAGAGCTGCAAACTAATTGTTTCTTACACGGGATAGCTCTTAGACAAATCTAAGACAACTAATTCGGGGTGGAGGGAGTAGTAAAAGAGCAGTTTAGTTGAGTCTCGGTTCATTACTTAGTCCTGGTTCTACTAGATTTCCACCTTTGGTTCGTTTATTATCTCCTTTGCCGGTTGATCACTAATGCTGCATCTTGTCTCTGCCAACAGCTCCGGCAACCGACAGAGCGGGCCATGAATCCAGGATTATGACCTGCAGTTCAGGTTAAATTTAACTAGTGCCGAATTAATTATCTTGATTTGATCGAGTTGCTAGGTGACAGCGACCGCGCGGATAAGTCAACGAACGTAGGCATCACAGAAAGTCAGAACAGAGCAATCACAACATCACATCGATCTTGCTCTGACTTGTACAGTACTGTTTGTTGTTCTCATTTCTGCAGTTCAAATTAATCAATCGAATACAGTACAGCTACAGCTTAATTGTGCGTGGATGCCCCCGTCTCCAGCTTATACAGACACCTGATTCGCGTGGGTTTGCTTCCGTAGCAAGGTTTCCACATGCTTTGACGATCCTACTTTTTTTAGCTCGAGTTTTCAGATTGATGCAGATGTAAGACCGTGTTTGTGCCTTGTTTGAAATGGAGGTTGATCTGAAGGACTTATCTGCTCACGGGCAACTGTTCAGGAGGCGAAGGACTGAATAAAATCCTTTCAGTATTATAGGGTAGTCTCGATGCAACGGTCAGTTAATAAAGTCGCACATGTCTTAGCTAGTGAGGGTTGTATTAATAAATTCTGTAGAAATTTGTTTCTGGTGGCTCCGGCATGTGTTAGCTTAAGCTCGGAGGTTACCACGGAGGGTGCCTAATTCTTGAAAAAAAAAACTGCAACAAGTTACACTCAAGAAAAAGAAAAGAAAAGAAATGGAGGTTGATTGTCACAATACGGCTTTTGCAAAAATACTCAGCTTTTGCTTACTTTACTGTCTCTCCTTTTGCGATAACGTACTTTACTGCTTGGTAAACTAAACCCTTTATGTTGTGTGTCTATTTCAACAATAACAATAAACTGTCTAGCCCTGGTTTGACGACCACAACCTAGGTTTGGGACATATATCTTCAAATTAAAATCCGTCTAGCCCTGGCTCGTCATGGGATCCCTGGCCCTTGAAACAATGAAACACCAAGAGTCATGTCTACAGAAATATTTTTAGAATAATTATTTTGGTTAAGGTTTTTTAAAGCTTCACTCTAGGCCTAGTAGGGTATTTGTTTCGTAAAATTAAATTCTTTCAATCAATTGTCTTGCCCTTGGCCAAGTGTTGTATCGGGTCCTGGGTAAAAATTTGCTGAGCAAGATTTCTTACTATTATCCTCTTCATGTTCCTAGGTACACCAGAATCTTGTTGGATGCTTTGACATATGCTACTTCTCGCCTCGGTTGCATCTTATCTTCTCAACTACTCCCCCGTTCACCAATATAACAGGTTTTGGATATTTATATACAAACTGAAATGGGTGAACAAACACACTAAAACGTGTCTTATATACATCCGATTCACAGAAAAAAAATAAAACATCTTATATTTGTGAACGGAGGGAGTACTTACTAACCATGACAATCTCTTTGCAGAAGCATGGGAACATATCCGTTGCACCAGAGCATGTGGTGCAATTGGTGCACCTGCCTTCCGTATTCTAGTATTAAGATTGCACAAAATAATTTGTTGCATTTTTTGTTCCCTGCCTTTTTAAGTTATGCCAGTTGCGCATTTTAAAAAGTTTAGTCACAAAAATATATGTGAAATCTAGTGATAGGACGAGAATTCACGTTCTTTAGTGGAGCATGTGAATTCTTTTCTTAGTGGAACAACAAGTTCTTTATTGATCACAAACGTTTACCGGAATACAAAGATGAACTAGGGGAGTAGAAAACCAAATATGATGGACAACCTCAAGGGACGTAGACATTTTTCGCAATACGGTGCATTTCCCCATTTGCTTCTCAATGCTCGTGTCCGAAGATGGACAGCAAGAAATCCTTTGTGTCATTTTCCATGTCCTTTAGAGTCATGCAATGAGGACCATCATTATTCCTTGATTGATTTCAGAGACTACCCGAAGACAGTCGGACGCTACCTGAACATGGTTGGTCATAAGATCTTTTGCAAGCATGAGAGACTCCCTACAAGAAGTGCTTCCAACATAGCCCGATCAGTCACTCCTTCCTATACAAGTGCAGACGCACCCAAGAATACACCTTGCTCACTTCGGCAGATTGCACCCACAACCTCTTTCATCTCTATTATGGCCATGACCCCATCACAACTAATCTTCGTCAGACCCTCCAAGGGTTGGATCCAGGAAGCTGGTCCTATCAGTTTAAAAAAAATGTTGACAAATAAAAAAACATGAACTTTAAAAAAATGTTCACAAATTTAAAAAAATGTGTGCAATATTTAGAGAATGTTTGCATATTTAAAGTTTGTTGAAGATTTGTTTTTAAAATGTAGCTCACTTTAGGAAAAAGATAAATGTTTTACAAAAGGAATTTTAAAATTGTTCCCAAGTTAAAAAAATGCATGAATTTAATAAAATATGAAAAAGAAAAATAGGAGAAATCTAAGAGGAAAACCGGAGCCAAATGAAGAATAAAAAAATGGGAAAAGGAGCTCTCTACTGGACCAGTCCATGGAGGAGCACTGTATACATTTCCCCATCATTTTGATGCACACAACTCTCAACTGACTTTCATGCCCTTGGCCTTTTCGGTTTTCCTTTTTTTATCCGTTTCCTTCAAAAAGACCAACAACTTGAATTTTTGACATATTAGGAAAATAGTATTGAAAGATTTTAAAAAGTCTAGGAACTAAAAAAGTCACAATTTCCAAAGGAGGTCGGCAAATTGTAAAAACATTCACCAATTTCAGAATCCTTAAGAATAAGATACGGTATTTTATCCTTACCAACTGGATCTTTATGATGGAATAAAAAATGTTCAAAAATTAAGAAAGTATATGTGTTTTCTGTAAAATTAAAAATGTTCAAAAATCTTTGTGGATTTTAAAAAATTTAAAATTTAAAATAAAGAAAAATGAAAAAGGTAAATAAAAGTGATGAAAACAGTAGAAACAGGCCGAAGTAAACAGGAAGAAAAATTGCCGGTGGGAACAGATGCAAATCACCCAAAGCAGGCCCACTCACTCACCTCACTATGCGATTCCTCAACAACAGGAATCGCCGAAAACATAAACATTGTCAAAAGCACTGTCCCTGTGTGTATCGGGTGTCGTACCTAATTCGTTAGATTTGCAAACTCAGAAACGGACGGCAAATGCCTTATCAGTACTCAAAGCATTTTAAACACCAAAGAACAAGGCATACATGTGTGCTGTAGTTCCCGCAAGCACATCGATTGATTTCAATTAGAAGCACACGCCGTGCTCGCCGGCGGCAACGCATTGCAGAGGCGCGGGGGCAGGGGGGCGAGGAGATCGGGGCGTGAAAGCATGCCTGTGTGGCGGCGCACAACGGAAGGGATCGAGAGAGGAGAGGAATTTGGGATCGGGAGATGGGCCTTTGCTAGTCCGCCTAGGCAAGTGGGTGTTGCGCTGCTTCTCTCTCCGCTATTTTTTATTTCTTTTTTATTTAGAAAATAAACAGAGAACTAAAAGAAGTGAGGAAAATTCCCCTCGAGTTTTGAAGTGAGGATATTTCCCTTGGATCAATTTAAATGTGCTTAATCCAGGAACATATAGGATTTGGTCATGATGGAAGAATTTGAATTTAATTCAAAACAAATGTACACGGATCATTATGCCTCAGAGCTAGTCGAACGCTGCTCACTCCAATTCTGAAAAGGAATCTATAGAAGATGGGCAAGTTTGGTAAAATGACGAATATACACAAAGAAATAGTAGATGGGCAAGTCGTGTACACAAGGAAAAACTCGCGAATTTATTTCCATCACCGAAAAAACTCCCGTAGTTCCCGCAAGCACATCGAATGATTTCAATTAGAAGCACACGCCGTGCTCGCCGGTGGCAACGCATTGCCAGAGGCGCGGGGAGCAGGGGGAGCGAGGAGATCAGGGCGTGGGAGCATGCTTGTGTGGCGGCGCACAACGGAAGGGATCGAGAGAGGAGGGGAATTTGGGATCGGGAGATGGGCCTTTGCTAGGCCGCCTAGCCAAGTGGGTGTTGCACTGTTTCTCTCTCTTTGCTATTTTTTATTTCTTTTTAATTCAGAAAATAAACAGAGAACTAAAAGAAGTGAGGAAAGTCCCTCTCGAGTTTTGAAGTGAGGATATTTCCCCTGGATCAATTTAAATGTGCTGAATCCAGGAACATATAGGATTTGGTCATGATGGAAGAATTTGAATTTAATTCAAAACAAATGTACATGGATCACTATGCCTCAGAGCTAGCCGAACGCTGCTCCCTCCAATTCTGAAAAGGAATCTATAGAAGATGGGCAAGTTTGGTAAAATGACGAATATACACAAAGAAATAGTAGATGGGCAAGTCATGTACACAAGGAGAAACTCACTAATTTATTTCCATCACCGAAAAATACTCCCGTACTTCCCGCAAGCACATCGATTGATTTCAATTAGAAGAACACAATGTGTATGTTGCTGCCAAAAAATAAAAAGAGGAATGACCCTGTATGGACTCGGCCGGCGAGTGATGCGAAGAGGAAGCACGCCACACTTCTCAGATTGTTACTCCAACGGCACCTTATAAACGCTAGCTTCAAGATGATAGGAATAGGAATACTCCTAGACCAATCTGTCAAGAAGCATGGCCGGCGGCGAGTGGTAGCCAAGACCACCACGCCATGCACACATATCACCATCCACGTCAGCAATTGCCACCGTCTACAAGCGTTTTCAAGAACATGAACATATGCCGATGGGGATGGGAGCCGAGCTGAACACCCACATAAAATTGTATAAAACTCACGGGCACTCACAAAATTGCTGTTTGGAGCAACGATTTGAGTATATTTTCTCTTTTTTAAAAATAAAATTAGGTGCAAACAATCAAAACATCTTTGAAAAAATAGGTTCAAACAATCAAAACATGTATGCTCTACATGAAAAAAACTACACATTTGAGTTTTATTTTGTTTTTGCCAGAAACATAGTCATATTTCGGGTACAAAGACCAAGGAAGATCATATAAAAATACAACTACAAGTTAGAAAATCCACACTAGAAGTAGATACTCTATAGTGGAAAACAATGCATGCATTTGTAACTATTGTTGGCACCATTAAACTTGATTTGAGAAATTAAGCTTTAGTAATATGTCATCTTCAAGGTTTATGCTATTACTGCTTCTTTGCCGTGTGGAAATGCACTACAAGAAATATGTCAACTTGTGACCTTGACTATTGGTCACTGAAAGGTCATTGTTTTTCATTTGCGATCTTTCTGTGACCAAAGATACAATAGCAGAATCATTGTGTTACATCATCATATAACACATATACAATGGCAATCACAGTCTAGATACTCCAGGTCTCTTCAACTTCGCATTCCCCAGATTCCCAGCTTCCAAATCTGCAGCACAAAATCAACACCATGTTAATAGACCAAACTTGGTGTTACAACAGATGAATGATAACACAAATTGAGCTTGCTAGTACCATGTTTTTTGTTCTCCAACTAGTTAAAATGAGATACCCATTCATACAAGAAAACAGATACAAAGTGGAAGAGATACTGAAACAGATACACAAGATGAGATGTAGCAGGCAGATTCATCAAGTATATATCATGATGTGTATTCATCATATAGTTGTACCATTGCAAACCAAGAGATACCGAAACAGTGGAAGAGCAACAATTAATAGATTAGGCAGTAGGCTAATTTAATTGAGTGCAGCAACTTGGTTGTTGTTGTTGTTTTAGCAGCAGTGGCATACTCAAAATCTAACAAGTATTAGTATGCTGATGATGTGCTAGTGCTAGTATTAAAAAAGGATGAATTTGGCTACTGCAAGGAAATGAAAAACAAGGACAGAAATTCTTTCTTGCAAATTAACCACCACATGCATAGCATAGCTAGCTATTGACCCAAAGGAAAAAAACTGATGAAGCAGCAAGGCCATGACCACCACCAGGTGCATAGCTACTCTACCTAATGGGCCATTAGCAGAAAGCAAGCCGTTTAACACAACTGACAAACATCAACCATGGAATCTTGTTTTTCTCTCCCTCTCTCTACTGATTCGACACAATTCTGTAGAGTTGTAAACTGATTTTTGATAGAATAGACAGTCAATTTGTGTGCTGATTGGACCTAGTTTTAAAGAAACAAAAAGGATTGGCAGCATAGGGAGAGGGAGATGGACGTGCTACCTGCTGTTGCAGTGGTGCGTCGTGGTGGCCTGCTTGAGCTCCTCCTCCTAATGCTGCTCACTAACCTGCAGGACAAACAAGGCCATAGGTGAGCTGCAGCAAAGGCATTTCCTGATGATTTACTGAGTTCATGGCCACCTACAGAAATATTAGAGGGGCATGATAAGGAGTTGTAAAATATGAAGAGCCGCCTAGACCTATACCGAATGGTAATGCATATATTCAGGAATGTGAAGTTCACCAATTGTTCCAAAAAACAAGGAAAAATACTTCTTGATGTTCCAAGTGCAGCAGAATATATGCAAGTCCCAAGCATCCAGATGACTACTGTAGTCGATTGATAGCAGTAAATGTATACAAAAACAAACACTGCTTGACAATTGAGGTAATTAAACATTAAAGAACTCATTACATATGCTTTTCTTCATCCAGCGTGATAACATGTTATTGCCATGCTATTGTGATTAAAAGAGTAAGATTTCATCAAGCCTATGTCATGCATAACAGGAACATATTATAAAATACAGAATAGTAGTTCAGTGCCTTCAAGTGTTGAATGACTCATGGCACAGTAATAATCACAATAAACTATCAGTACATGTGTGGCTAGTTGCAAGGTGTCTATCATCAGACACATCATCATCACAGTAGGAGTAATCTAGTGTAGACAAATACCATGAGAGGATTGTTCACTGAATGGTAAATTGAGGGATTCAGTGCTAAGTCAAATGAAACCAAACCACGCAATTGCGAGCACCAGCCAAGCAATTCAATGAAGCAACGAGCAAGGTACTCTGGAACACGGGGAGGAGCGGTGGACGACAAAACCAATGGCACATGCATGGCTCTCTGGGGCGCAGAGCCAGCAGCTGCGTCCCTTCTGGGGTCCATGGCGCTCTGTCAATTGTTGTTGCGGTTCATATCATTGACGCTTCATTTCTGTTTGCAAGCAGTGCGTCGGCGGGCAGGAGGGGAAACGTGAGCCTGACCTGGAGTAAACAGGCATAAGAATGTATGTCAGATGCAGCCAAAAAACAAACAAGATGATTAATCATTGGCAACGAACAGTTGAAACTACACAAGCCTTCCATTTCCTTGTATGGCATGTTTGTTTAGGTTCCATACAGACATAGAAAGCATATATCAATCAAACTATACAAGTAGTAAAAATAAGAGGGTGTGCAAGCAAGAGATAATGTTCCACTGAAAAACTAGAGTATTGGCAAAGAATAGAGTATACAAGCTACACAAGTCTGTATACACTAGATTAGGAAATGAATGAGGGGACACCTGAAACTATACAAGTCTGTCTGTAATTTATACACCTGAAACTATACAAGACTAGATTAGGTAGTGTTCCACTGTTTCTTTCCATTTGCTTGGTAGGAATAGATAGATACATAGATAGATACATACATAGATAGAAAAAGAGCAGCACAAGTATCAAGTGAAAAAAATCAGTGGGTGGATTGATGTGTTCCACATGTGTTCAACCGTGGTAAAACTCACTATGCCGATCGATTGCGTACAGGTTCTGTGAGGCAATTGGAATAACATTTTCAGATGCACCTAGCTCCTTGATTGAGTGGGGAACCCTGATTAGTTTTTTCCCCATTATACTTCCTTCCTGAGGAATCCCAACTGTTATCTAAATTGAGTGGTGACAGAGTTGTATACAATACTACTCGGAAAATAGTAGTACAGGCAAGTAGTGTGTGTAATCCAAGGACAGCGCATAAAAACAAGAAGGATCTGCTTGGCCGGCACGCGCGAGTACTACAGTCAGTTAGTCATCTGGAGCTGGAATGACAGGGACAAAGTGAGCTGGAATGACAGGGACAAAATTCGCCGCCTCGGCGACGAGAGGATACTGAGCTCTTAGATACACAAGGATTGGTTCCACACAAGGCTATATTTTCTAGCTAATGCTCCTCTGTTCGTAAATAAAATTCAGCAACATATGCAGATTATTTGGCTGGACCAGTGGCTTAGGGCTGTACGATGTATAAATATCATACAAGTCAACACAGAAATAGAAAACTATTACAGTATATACAATACATATACAGAGTGTACTGACATACCTGAACAACGTACTTCCCATATTTATCTTCAGTCAAAGCAAAAGCATGCTGCACAATTTCATTCATCACAGTACTTTGAGTCGCCGGTTTACGGCAATGCTCCAAAACTCTCTGCAAATACATATTACAATCTTCTTCTTAGTTCAAAAGGGATTAAACTAACACTTTAAAAAGAAAAAGAATGTGCAATTTTTGTACCTGAATAACTCTACAGCCATATTGGTGAGTACAAAGCTTACAAATTTGTGATAGTATAGGCTCTATAACAAATGGAATGCGATCTTCAGGAACACACTCAATGCACTTCTGGATTACATGGTTGCCATTCTGATCACCGATACAATCCAGAACAGAATGCATGAGCTCATGAACTATAGCAATCTTTGTGTCCATATCAACTACCTCGATAACCTGTCAATACTAAATATTAGAATTTTATAATTTAAAGCATGCTAAAGATATATAAAACTCCATTGCAAATGTGCCATGTCAATCAAAACCCCAACGGATGAGAACTACCATTCAATGCAACAACTCTTAGAAGTGAAGAACAGGTGCTCCAAAATGAGTAGAAAGGGAGCATGCTGACATCTATACAAAATTACAAACCAATAATGATCTACTACTCAATGGAACGGGGTAAGAAAAACACCAGTCAATAAATTTAGTACTTCAAAAGGACTAAAACTCAACAATGCAGCACTATCTCTGAACCTAACCTTTGTTTAGTATGGGTATTATAAATGAATGAGTTGGTCATCACAATGTCAAATGCCATTGGAAGACAATAAATCAGGTCATCACATAAGAACAATTGGATGGCCTCGTGAACAACCAAGTGAAAGTGCGTTATATCGACTAGAGGGGGGGTGAATAGGCGATTTTTATGAATTCTTCACTGAGGAATTTGCTGGTGAGGAAATTCCTAAATGAAGAACTACTTGCAGCGGAATAAGTACTCAAAAGTAAACCTAACAGAATACAAGCACAGTCATCATGATGAAATGAAGACAGGCACAGAGTACAGAAAGCGTAAACACAGGATAACGCAAGATGAAGACAAACAGACTGAAGAAATTGATCTGAGGAAATTGAGAAAGTCTTCAGTCAAAGTCTTCAAACACAGATATGAACAAGCACACAACACAGTAATGAGGAAATGAAAGAGTTGAGGAATGGCTTGGTGAAGACAATGATTTGGTAGACCAGTTCCAACTGCTGTGACAGTTGTATGTCTGGTTGGAGCGGCTAGGTATTCAAACCTGAGGACACACAGTCCCGGACACCCAGTCCTGAACACGCAGTCCAGGACACCTAGTCCTCACCGTATTCTCCTTGAGCTAAGGTCACACAGACCTCGCCCAATCACTTGTGGTAAGTCTTCAGGTGACTTCCAAACCTTCACAAACTCGGTCACTCGGCGATCCACAATTCCTCTTGGATGCTCTAGACCATGACACCTAACCGTCTGGAAGATGCACACAAAGGTAACAAGCGTCGGATCCACGCAGGATCAATCTCTTCAGTGATGCTCAATCACTTTGGGTTGTAGGTGTTTGGGTTTTGGTTTGGGTTTTTCCTCACTTGATGATTTTCGCTCAAAGTCCTCGAGGATGGGATGCTCTCAAATGACAAGTGTCAGTTTCTCTCGGAGCAGCCAACCAGCTAGTGGTTGTAGGGGGCGGCTATTTATAGCCTAGGGAGCAGCCCGACATGATAAGACATAAATGCCCTTCAATAATATGACCGTTAGGTGGGTAGATATTTTGGGACAACTGGCGCGTAGCACAGCAACGGTCGGAATTTTGAGTGTCTAATTCCTCAGGGCTATCATGTTCCTCACTGTGTAGGCAATCCGCACTGGCGAATTCCTAACTCCTCAGTCAGAACAAATTCCTCAGAGACCAGAAGAACTTCGTCTCTGTCACTGAAGAAATTGACTGAACTGATATGAGATTTCCAATGGCTTCACTCGAAGGGATTGGTAGGTGTAGGATTTTGAGTTGAGCATCACATGGAAATTTTTCCTTAGTATTTCCTCGACCCCCTTTAACAGTACGGTGTTTCCTATGACTCAAGAAAGAGAAAATGAAACTACGAAAACAAAAGTCTTCACGCTTCATGTTCCTCGAATGATTGCCAAGTCTTCAAGGTCACACCAATTTCTTCACTTTCAAAGTCTTCAGAAAGTCTTCAGAAATCCAAAGTCTTCAGTCGAAGAACTTCATTTTTAGGGGTCGACTTTCTCTGTAAATATCAAACTCCTCATAGACTTATAGACCTGTGTACACTCACAAACGCATCAGTCCCTTAACCTATAAGTCTTCAATACACCATAATCACTAAGGGGCACTAGATGCACTTACAATCTCCCCCTTTTTGGTGATTGATGACAATATAGGTTAAGTTTTCAACGGGGATAAACATATGAAGTGTAAATACTGATATTGAGGAATTTGATTGCAAGATATAGAAGAACTCCCCCTGAAGATGTGCATAGTGAGGAATTTGCTTTTGAAGCAATGCACACTTGAAGAGTATAATCATGGAGATCTCCCCCTATATCTTGTAATTCATACACGCATTTGACATATAATACGAAGAATTTGAAATGCATGATGAAATATGGTGACTGATGTAATTCAGCATGCGTGCATTGACATTAATGAGGAATAGGCATGCAGAAGAACTCAGCAAAAGTATCAGGTCACCATAGAGTTTAAGTTTACAACTCGATCCAGCAAAGTCATCAGAAGAACGAGAGTTGTAACTTAGAAAAAAATGCCCATATAGAATAGACCCGCTTGAAGACTAACTCAAATTTCTCCCCCTTTGTCATCGAATGACCAAAAGGGTTGAAAATGAGGACTAACGCCCCTGAAGAATATCAAGTCGATGGAGGAGCGCCAACGTTGTTGGGGTCGTTTGTCGTTGTAGGGCCTGCCGCAGTGTCGTCCAAGTCTTCATGCTCGTCCGTGTCGCGCGATGAAGAATATGAACTGGCGACAAAGGGAGGAACCTTGACCTTCTTGTATTTCTTCGGTGGAGGAGCAGACCAGTCAAAATCTTCTTTGACACCCATTTGCTTCAGATCTTCTTCATAATAGAATTGTGACAGAATAGCCCAGGTGCGATCGAAGACTTCATGGAGGTAGTAGTGGTTTTTCTTCACTGCATTATGTGTAGCAGTCATGTTGTGAAGAATTGAACCAAACTGACGCTTAACCCATTTGTGGTTTCGATCCACCTTCTGGTGAAGACTAAGAAGCAGCTCACGTTCAGTCATTACACGAGGAGCAGTGGCTTGAGGATTTGGCTTGGATGCATTGGCAGCAGAATCATGAGTGGCAGAGTCATCATTGGTGGAGTAAGATGCAGCCTTGCGGAACTGACCATCCAATGGACGAATGCCTTCATCAATAACAGCTGGTACCTTGCCCTTCTCATCAGTTGAGGAATAAGTCTGCTTGAGGACTTCAATCGGGGGCAAGTAGCTGAGGTGATTCTGAAAACCAGCTTTATAGTTGAGTGAAGACCTTGTCCTGAGGAATCTCATGATCCAAGGAGCATAAGGCTTCAGCTCAAACGGAGAAAGTGCAGCAGTTGCTAGAGTCCTCATGAAGAAATCGTGAAAGTTGACAGGAATGCCATGTATGATGTTGAACAACAGATTCTTCATCATGCCAACGATGTCTTCATCATTTGAGTCATGGCCTTTGATTGGGCACATAGTCTTCGTCAGAATGCGATAGACTGTTCTTGGCACATAGAGAAATTCCCTCACGAGGAATTTGGTCCTTGGGGCTTGACCGGGGAGCACTTGCATAAAATGAGCATTCAGCTCAGGCTCTTGGTACAGGCAACGAGCTCCTTCAGGTGGTGGACTGATTGGCAGGGCGTGAAGAAATTCAGAGGCCGGTGCCTTATAGTGAGTGTTTTCGGTCATCCAGTCCAGCACCCAAGAGTTGATATCATTAGCATCACCTGTGATGTGCAGGGTTGCGTAAAACTGAAGAATGAGCTCTTCATTCCAATCAACTATGTCAGTGCAAAAGTTGAGGAGGCCTGCGTCATGAAGCACATTGAGGACAGGTGAGAAGCATGGCAGTGATTCCATGTCCACATGAGGAATATGCTCGTGGTCGAAGACTTTGTCCTTGTTGAATAGCAGTGAAGAATAGAAATTTGCCTGGCTGGCAGTCCAGAAGCGCTTTCTTCTGAGACGAGCACAATCATAGGGATTGTAATCACTGAAGAATACGTGCTCGCCAAAGAATTCTCCAGCTCTGAATTTTTGCTTCTTTGAGAATGGATCCTTTGGCTTGGGCTGAGGAGTGTCAGTCAATTGCATTATCACCTCAGGAATCGCAATCTCAGGTTCAGCAGGCTGAGGAATTTCAGGCTCTTCTGCTTCAGTGGCAGCCTAGGTCTTCAATTCTTCATTTACCTTTTCATCAGCACTAGTGGCTGGAATTTCTTCATGGACAGATGGGGTTGCATGAGGTTCTTCAGATCCCATTTGTACTTCAGTAGCAGCAGGGGACTGAGGAATTGCTTGAAGTGGAGTGAACAAAGGAGAGTTGGGGTGCTGACTTTCCCAAAAGTCATCATTCAGCACAGGTGTGGTGCAGCCAATGTCCACATCCTCATCTTCCATTTCTTCAACGCCGGCCTCTTCAGCAGTAAACTGAGGCATAGGCGAGGAAACAACCGGTGTTGAAGGGATAGTATCCACTTCAATTTCTTCATCCATCTGCTCTGATTCAGCAGCAGAGGGAATGTCATCATCAAATCCATTGGGGATCACATAATCCTCATCAAAAGGAACAAGGTCCTTTGATGGCATAGCTGAAATAGGAATAGCATCAATGGGATTTGCAAACGAGCTTGTCATAGGCTTCATCTTCTTCGGAGCTGAAGAATCTGATGAAGTTGATGCCTTCCTTTTCTTCACAGTTGCACGCTCTGCAGCCTTTGTCTTCTTCACATCTGATGCAGATGGAAGGATCGGAGTTGGTGTAGGCGCAGGAGGAGCAGAGGAATTTGGTTGAATTTCTTCAGGCGCAACCGATGCAGTTGCCCTGACTTCTTCATTTTCTTCAGGCGCACCACTAGTGGATGCCCTGGCAGTTTCTTCAGCGGCTGGAATGCAGTCATCAGCCCTGGTACTTTCATTTTCTTCAACAGCCTGATTGTCATCAGCGGTGCTGGCATGTTCTTCAGTGGGCTGAGGAGATGCTTCAGCCGGTGTAACTTCAATGTGCACAGGAGCAGTAGCACTTGAAGTGAAAGTCTTCGTCAGATTGACGAATCGGACCTTGGCGCCCTTCCAGTCAGCATGGTAACGATCAAATTCATCACTTAGTTGCTTTATTTCAGCTTGCAAAGCAATGAGTTGATCAGGGGTAAGAGTGGGGACATTGTCCTTTAGGTAGCGCTGCTTCTTGTACTGCGCTTTCTTCAGTCTTCTTCCTTCTTGAAATTTCCACTTTTCTTCTTCAATGAAGGCAGTCAAAACATGACTTTGACCAAGAGTGAGGTTCATCTCCGGCAAAGGCGTGTTTGGGTCCTTGTGCCATAAATCGATGAATTCGAGGATCAACTTAGGATCCAGTAGCATTGGCACATTGCTGCCTTTGGCTCTAGCGGCCCTGGCTTGCCTGTCTCTGATGATTTGGGCAAGTTCTTCATCATCAGCCTCATCGTCATCAGAGGGCACTTGAAAGGCGACCTGCTTCTTGTGAGGACTTGGGCGGGAGCCTCGTCCAGCAGTGGCCTTTGTCTTCAGCAGAGAGGGGCCAGTTGAAGAATGTGGTGCAGCTGAGGAACTGGCAGATGCTCCTGAGGCAATTGAGATGCCTGTAGTCCTTTGGCACGAGGCAAGATGCACAGGCGCTGAGGACATGGTTGGAGCAACTAAGGATTTTGGCGGAGGAGCTGAGGACTTGGAAGGTGCAGGAGCAGCTTGAGGAGTAGGCCTTGAGGGTTTTGAGGAATCTGGCCGTGAGGGCATTGCTGAGGAACTGGGCCGTGAGGGCATTGTGGGTGAAGCACTTGGCTTGTGAGCAGGCTTCTTAGCCATGGCCTTTTTCGGCTTGCTAGCAGAGGCCTCAGCAGTGGCAGCAGCAGCAGCAGAGTCTTCATTGAATTTCCTCACTGCTTCCTTTGCTTGTTTGCCAATTTGGCCTGGCGCCTTGCCCATTCATCAGGATAATCCTCACCACGCTTGAGGCTGGAGGGATCAGATATTTGGCCAGGTGCCAATGGAGGTCTTGGGCAGGGAGGATTAAGAGCGAATTTCTTCATATACTTGGGAGTAACATATCTGTACTCCCTCCACTCTCGTGCCCATCTCCTCTCAATCCTTTGGATGCGCACTTTGCGCGAATTTTTGTCCTCCTTACCAAACTTGGCCTCATCAGGAGTGCAGTACCCAGCATAAAGATCATCAGGGATCTCGAAAGCAGTGTTGACCTCAGCCCTCTTTCCTCCTTTCTGCGGCTTCTTACCATCAGCCATTTTCTTCATCTGAGGAATATGAACAACTGAAGTTTCTGAAGAGGTGTGCAACTTTTCTTCGAGGAACGCTGCAAATGAGTTAAGTTGATGAGAACCTAGTGATTTAGCAGCGGACATGAGTACCTGTGAACAGAGTATAGTTGCGAGGAATTTGGAGAGGTCATATGCGTTCTCAGAAGTTTTTTTTTCTTCAAAAAAGAACAAATTTGAGGAATTTGACCAGATGAATCTTGAAGAATTTCACTAAGCCTTCTTTGTCTTAGGTTCCAGATTTGTACAGATCAAGAATCCGCACAATTGAGGAATCTTGAAGAAAAAAATCATTGCTTAGAGAAACGAGTCAAGAGCAGATGACATGTGAGGTGTTCAGTGTGTGAAGATTTGAAGAATAAACACCTTTGAAGTTTTTCAAGAAAACATTCGAATCAAAGAGGGTAGTAAAAGTAACTTTTAATTACCCTAGATGAAGAACACGACGAACTGTAAGGTGTAGATGTGAAGTTCGTCAGCTCAGATCTTCCACGCCCTAACTCGGCAGAGGAAGACAACTACGGCGGCGGCGGAGTGAAGAAATCTGCAACCGGCACGAGTACGACGGCGACGAGGTCGAGGCAGTGAAGCTCTTCCTCACCGGCGACGATGAAGTAGCGGCGGCGCTAGGGTTTGAGAAGCTCGAGCGGGAGAGACGACGAGCGGAGTAAAAGTGAAGTGAGGAAGGGGAGGGGTATATATAGCCGCGGTGAAAAACTGTTTGCCCGAAGAATTTGGACGAACGTGCCCCTGACCCTTCTCATTCGCTTGACAAGTGTCACCCACGCACTGAGAGGTGGCGATCGTGTGAGATCGTGGGTGAAAAGATAAGTATTTCGTGGAATGCGGAACGGTTTGAGCGGCAAAGCCGAAAATTTAGATTAGATATGTCAAAAGTTCCTTTCGCAATTTCTTCAGCTGACAAGGACACATTGAAGATTTTGAACGAGTTTCAAATAGAACGCACATGAATAATTAGTGAATAGATTGGGTTGAGTATAGCATAGAGGGGGAAGGGTCCGATCACATTCACTTAGCAGAAAAAAGCAACTTGAAGAAATAGCTATAAGTGAATGCTGTAGAGGACATAAACTCTATATATGTATATAGCCAATGAAGAGAAACATTGGAAAAAATGAAGACAATGAAAAGTTGAAGAATTTGAACAACTAAGGAATTTCAAAAGACTGAAGAAAAACTCAAATTGAAGATTTTTAACTTTTGGTGGTGGCGTGACCCACCGTATAAGAATGATGATTTCAGACACCGCGTACAATTGTCGTAGGGTTCAGACAATCAAATTCTTCGTTAATTTCATCACACTTAGTGTGTTAGTCTTCATTGATTGAAGAAAAACGTTTCTTCGCGTGTTGCACATCTAAGTCATCAATTTTGCATAAGTGTTAGGATGAGTGTCCTTTTCAAAGAACATTCGAAGATTCTAGGATATTTAGCTCACACCGCAACTTGCTAAATCTCTTCTCATCCAAGGGCTTAGTGAAGATATCGGCTAGCTGTTCTTCAGTCTTCACATGCTCAATAGAAATGTCGCCCTTCAACACATGATCACGAAGAAAATGATGACGAATCTGAATGTGCTTGGTCTTCGAGTGCTGAACTGGGTTATGAGCAATGTTGATGGCACTCTCATTGTCGCAGTAGAGAGGCACATTTTTCACGTTGATGCCATAGTCCTTGAGTGTTTGCTTCATCCATAGCAATTGAGCACAGCACGATCCAGCAGCAATGTACTCAGCTTTAGCAGTAGACAGTGATACGCAGTTCTGTTTCTTAGAGGACCAACAGACTAAAGATCGTCCGAGGAAATGGCATGTGCCAGATGTTGACTTGCGGTCCACACGATCACCAGCATAGTCAGAGTCTGAATATCCAATGAGATCAAAAGCCGAGCCCTTGGGGTACCATAATCCAAGTGTTGGTGTGTGAGCTAGATATCGAAGAATATGCTTCACAGCCTTATGGTGTGATTCCTTCGGTGTAGCTTGAAATCGGGCACACATGCAAACACTAAGCATAATATCTGGCCTAGATGCACATAGGTACAATAAAGAGCCAATCATGGAGCGGTATACCTTTTGGTCGAAGTCTATACCATTTTCATCAGTGCATATATGACCATTGGTGGGCATTGGAATTTTGACCCCTTTGCAATCTTGCATGCCGAATTTCCTCAATACATCCTTGAGGTATTTTTCCTGAGATATGAATATGCCATTGCGCTGTTGACGAATTTGAAGACCTAAAAAGAATTTCAACTCTCCCATTATTGACATTTGATATTCTTCACTCATCATATAGGCAAATTCATCACTGTAACGTTGGTCACTACAGCCAAAAATAATATCATCAACATATATTTGGCACACAAACAATTCACCATCATAAGATTTAGTGAAAAGAGTTGGGTCAAGTGAACCGGGTTTGAAGCCTTTCTTCATGAGGAATTCCTTCAAAGTGTCATACCACGCCCGAGGGGCCTGCTTGAGGCCATACAGGGCCTTGTTGAGTCTGAAGACTTTGTCAGGATGCTTCGGATCTTCAAAACCTGGGGGTTGAGCAACATACACTTCTTCCTCAAGCTTACCATTGAGGAATGCACTTTTCACATCCATTTGATATAAGGTGATATCATGATGGTTAGCATAAGCAAGTAATATGCGAATAGCCTCAAGTCTAGCAACAGGTGCAAAAGTTTCATCGAAATCAATTCCTTCAACCTGTGTGTAGCCTTGAGCTACAAGTCGTGCCTTATTCCTCACCACAAGGCCATTTTCATCTTGCTTGTTGCGGTAGATCCATTTTGTGCCAATGATGTTGTGCTTGCGAGGTTCTGGACGTTTGACCAGTTCCCAGACGTTGTTGAGCTCGAACTGGTGTAATTCTTCTTGCATAGCTTGAATCCACTCAGGTTCCATAAATGCTTCATCTACCTTAGTGGGCTCTGTGATAGAGACAAAAGCAAAGTGCCCACAAAAGTTAGACAAATGTGAAGCTTTTGAGCGTGTGAGAGGACCTGGTGCTTTAATGTCATCGATGATCTTCTCGATTTGCACTTCGTTTGCAACGCGAGGATGAGCGGGTTTTCGTCGAGGAATTTGATCAGCATTTTCTTCAGGTGCATTTTCCTCAGCACCATTTTCTTCAGGTGCACCAGCTCGGCGTTCTTCACGATCTGGAATGAATTCTTCAGCAGATTCTTCGGTAGGAATGACATCCTCGGTAGCTTTGAACTTGATATATTCCTCAGGTGCTGGTTTATCTATCACGGAAGGTAGGTGCTCTCTTTGCGAGCCATTAGTTTCATCGAACCGCACATCTACAGTTTCAACAACCTTGTGAATAACGTTGTTGAAGACTTTGTAGGTGTGCGAGTCCTTTCCGTAACCAAGCATAAAACCTTCATGTGCTTTCGGTGCAAATTTTGAGTTGTGATGAGGAAATCTAATCCAACATTTAGCACCGAAGACTTTCAAATAACTCACATTGGGTTTCTTGTCAGTGAGGAGTTCATAAGCAGTCTTCTTGAAGAATTTGTGAAGATATACCCTGTTGATGATGTGGCAAGCAATATCAATTGCCCCAATCCAGAAATGACGAGGCGTCTTGTACTCATCAAGCATAGTGCGAGCCATCTCAACAAGAGTCCTGTTCTTGCGCTCCACGACGCCATTCTGCTGAGGAGTATAAGGAGCAGATAACTCATGAGTAATACCAAGTTCATCAAGATAGTCATCAAGACCAGAATTCTTGAACTCAGTTCCATTGTCACTTCTTATGTGCTTGATCTTCACACCAAAGTTGGTTGAAGCCCTCGAGGAGAATCGTTTGAAGACTTCCTTCACTTCATGTTTATAAGTGACAATATGCACCCATGTGTAACGAGAGTAATCATCAACAATAACAAAGCCATATAGAGATGCTTCATTTGCAAATGCAGAATAGTGATTAGGACCAAAGAGATCCATGTGAAGCAATTCAAATGGTCGAGTGGTAGTCATGATATTCTTCGCCGGATGCTTGGCCTTTGTCATCTTTCCAGCTTCACAGGCTCCGCACAAGTGATCCTTGAGGAATTTTACATTTTCAATGCCAATGACATGCTTCTTCTTCGCGAGCATGTACAAATTCCTCATGCCAGCATGACCAAGTCGTCGATGCCAAAGCCAGCCTTCTAAAGCGCAAGTAAGCATACGGCCGGTTGCGGTCCTGTAGAGAAATCAACAATATACAAGTCTCCTCTCCTAAAGCCTTCGAAGACTTTGGAATTCTCAGCTTCCAAGACCACAACACAACGTATTTGCCAAAGACAACAACCATATCAAGATCACAAAGCATTGAGACAGATATGAGGTTGTATCCTAAGGACTCGACAAGCATGACTTTGTCCATGTGCCGATCCTTTGTGATAGCAACCTTACCTAGACCCAATACCTGACTTTTGCCTTTGTCAGCGAAGATGATATGCTTCAAATGTGATGGAGCTAGAGGAGTATCCATTAATAGATTCTTGTCACGAGTCATGTGATTTGTACATCCACTATCGAGGACCCACTCATTTGCTTTGGGTTGAGCATCCTGCAGATGAATTAGTGCAACTTACAATCTCATATACTTCATCAGTGAAGAATATGACATCAATTTCATCAGATCGATTTCATCAAGCAATAGAACAGATAAAGCAATATGAGGACGTATGAAATGAAAGTTCATTTCATCATGATTAGCCTGCGTCCTTTCAGGCAATTTCAGGTCTCTAGCAAATTCTTCAGACGGCTTTAAGCACGTCTGGAGACCTGACCCTGCATAAGAGGTTAGTTCTTTTTCTTCACCACCCACATCTGAAGGGGTGGCAAAGAATTCATCATTCTGTGAGCACCATATGAGAAAGTTGGCATAGAAGCCAGTCCACTTCGTTTCACATAAGAGGGGTTAGGATAAGCATATGAATAAGCAGAGAAATTCTTCGAGGACTTATGAACATAATGGTTAGAAGAATAATTCTCATATTCATAGCCCTTAGCTCTACCCTGCGAAACAGAGGGGTTAGCACGATATTGATCATAAGAGGACTTTGATCCTTTTGAGGAATTTGATCCACGTGAGGAATTTGGTCCATAAGAGGACTTGGATCCATATGAAGAATTTGGTCCATAAGAGGACTTGGATCCATATGAAGAATTTGGTCCATATGAAGAATTTGATCTGGGGTTCCTATTCTTCACAGGTGGTGTCATGAGGACATTCACCTGAAGACTTTCAAGGCACCTTTTGGGAACCCAGATTTTCTCATAGGAGAACCGTTCCTGTAGTTAGTACCAACATATCTAGCAAATACTTCACCACTCTGATTTTTGAACAGTTTATAGTTGGAGTCAAATGACTCATCAGAAGAATGAGGAGATTCACAAGTAAAGCCAGATAAATTTGATGGATCAACTGGAGGTCCCTTTGCAGCAACCCATGAGGTTTTGGGGTACTGCTCAGGCTTCCAATATGTACCATCAGCATTGAGTTTCCTCTCAAAGGCAATACCCTCTTTCCTAGGGTTCCTGTTGAGGATCTGCTTTTTGAGCACATCACAAAGAGTCTGATGCCCTTTGAGGCTTTTGTACATGCCTGTCATGTACAATTCCTTCAGCCCTGCATCGTTAGTGATACTAGCAATGTCCTCAGATGAGGAATTAGTGATAGCAGAGACAGGTGAAGAATTTGTAGCATTAGAAGCATTTGAACTTTCAGGTGAAGAATTAGCAGATTCACGTTCAATGCACTTCAAACATGGAGGAACAAATTCTTCCTGAGAAGCATTGATTTGTTGAGCAAGTAATGAATCGCGCTCCTTCTGAAGATCTTCATAACTCACTCTTAGCTTTTCAAGATCTTGCTTCCTTTGAAGAAATTCATAGGAAAGTTTCTCATGATCAGATAAGAGAGTGTTATGATTTCCTTGAAGGTTGTTAAGCCTGGACTGAAGTCTCTGAAGATTTTCAGTCAAGATTTTAGTGCGATCCATTTCTTCACCGAACATATCATCACTTTTATCTAGCATGTTTTGAACCTTTTCCAAGGCATTTTGTCGTTTCACAGCAATCTTAGCAAGTTTAGAGTAGCTGGGTTTGAGGTTTTCATCAGATTCATACTCACTGGATTCAGAGGAGGAATATTCGAGTACCTTGGCACCCTTTGCCATGAAGCAATAGGTGGGAGCGTAGTCATCATTGCCTTCATCAGCATTGTTGGTGGAGTCATTTTCTTCAGTGTTGAAGATGGACTTGCTGACGAATGCAGTAGCGAGAGCTAGACTCGCCACACTAGACTCGGACTCCTCAGATGCCTCCTCTTCCTCATTTTCCTCAGATCCAGCCTCAGAGTCCATTTCCTTGCCAATGAATGCCCGAGCCTTCTTGGAGCTGCTCTTCTTGTGAGATGAAGACTTCGAGGATTTTGATGATGAAGACTTTGAGGATTTCTTCTTCTTCTTCGCATCATCAGAACTGTAATCCTTGTATTTCTTCTTCTTTGATTCCTTTTCCCACTGAGGACAATCTTGAATGTAGTGACCAGGTTTCTTGCACTTGTGACATAGCCTCTTCTTGTAGTCACTGGTTGAGGAATCATAGCTCCTTGAGGATTTTCCAAAGCGACCACATCTTGAGAACTTTTGAAATTTCTTCACGAGCAGTGCTAGCTCCTGGCTCAATTCTTCAGGATCACCAAGGCTGCTAGCAGAGTCTTCATCTTCAAACTCAGAGACTGCCTTGGCCTTCAGAGCATGTGATCTGCCGTAGCTCGAACCATAGAGATCTCTCTTCTCAGCAAGCTGGAACTCATGAGTGTTTAGCCTCTCGAGGATATCAGCGGGATCAAGTGACTTGTAATCAGCATGTTCTTGAATCATCAGTGCCAGAGTGTCAAATGACGAATCAAGCGACCTCAGCAATTTCTTCACCACCTCACGGTCGGTGATGTCTGTGGCGCCAAGCGCTTGAAGCTCATTTGAGATGTCAGTGAGGCGATCGAAGGTTTGCTGAACATTTTCATTGTCGAGTCTTTTGAAGCGGTTGAAGAGATTGCGAAGAACGTCAACACGAGAGTCACGTTGAGTTGAGACTCCTTCATTCACTTTGGACAACCTATCCCAGATAAGCTTAGCAGTTTCCAAAGCACTCACTCTCCCATACCGCCCTTTGCTCAGATGGCCACATATGATATTCTTCGCTTGAGAATCGAGTTGCTTGAATCTCTTCACATCAGTAGCGTTCAGAGAAGGTGTGACTGATGGAACACCATTTTCCACAACATACCAGAGATCGTTGTCAATTACCTCAAGATGCATTCGCATCTTATTCTTCCAGTAGGGGTAGTCCGTTCCATCGAAGGTAGGACACCCAGCACAGACCTTGATCATACCTACGGTCGACAAAACTAAAACTCCAGGCGGTTAAACCAAAATCACACAAAACAAGGGAGTACCTCGCTCTGATACCAATTGAAAGTGCGTTATATCGACTAGAGGGGGAGTGAATAGGCGATTTTTATGAATTCTTCACTGAGGAATTTGCTGGTGAGGAAATTCCTAAATGAAGAACTACTTGCAGCGGAATAAGTACTCAAAAGTAAACATAACAGAATACAAGCACAGTCATCATGATGAAATGAAGACAGGCACAGAGTACAGAAAGCGTAAACACATGATAACACAAGATGAAGACAAACAGACTGAAGAAATTGATCTGAGGAAATTGAGAAAGTCTTCAGTCAAAGTCTTCAAACACAGATATGAACAAGCACACAACACAGTAATGAGGAAATGAAAGAGTTGAGGAAATAGAACCAGTAGACTTGGTGAAGACAATGATTTGGTAGACCAGTTCCAACTGCTGTGACAGTTGTACGTCTGGTTGGAGCGGCTAGGTATTCAAACCTGAGGACACACAGTCCCGGACACCCAGTCCTGAACACGCAATCCAGGACACCTAGTCCTCACCGTATTCTCCTTGAGCTAAGGTCACACAGACCTCGCCCAATCACTCGTGGTAAGTCTTCAGGTGACTTCCAAACCTTCACAAACTCGGTCACTCGGCGATCCACAATTCCTCTTGGATGCTCTAGACCATGACGCCTAACGGTCTGGAAGATGCACAGTCTTCAAAGGTAACAAGCGTCGGATCCACGCAGGATCAATCTCTTCAGTGATGCTCAATCACTTTGGGTTGTAGGTGTTTGGGTTTTGGTTTGGGTTTTTCCTCACTTGATGATTTTCGCTCAAAGTCCTCGGAGGATGGGATGCTCTCAAATGACAAGTGTCAGTTTCTCTCGGAGCAGCCAACCAGCTAGTGGTTGTAGGGGGCGGGTATTTATAGCCTAGGGAGCAGCCCGACATGATAAGACATAAATGCCCTTCAATAATATGACCGTTAGGTGGGTAGATATTTTGGGACAGCTGGCGCGTAGCACAGCAACGGTCGGAATTTTGAGTGTCTAATTCCTTAGGGCTATGATGTTCCTCACTGTGTAGGCAATCCGCACTGGCGAATTCCTAACTCCTCAGTCAGAACAAATTCCTCAGAGACCAGAAGAACTTCGTCTCTGTCACTGAAGAAATTGACTGAACTGATATGAGATTTCCAATGGCTTCACTCGAAGGGATTGGTAGGTGTAGGATTTTGAGTTGAGCATCACATGGAAATTTATCCTTAGTATTTCCTCGACCCCCTTTAACAGTACGGTGTTTCCTATGACTCAAGAAAGAGAAAATGAAACTACGAAAACAAAGTCTGCACGCTTCATGTTCCTCCAATGATTGCAAAGTCTTCAAGGTCACACCAATTTCTTCACTTTCAAAGTCTTCAGAAAGTCTTCAGAAAGCGAAAGTCTTCAGTCGAAGAACTTCATTTTTAGGGGTCGACTTTCTGTGTAAATATCAAACTCCTCATAGACTTATAGACCTGTGTACACTCACAAACGCATCAGTCCCTTAACCTATAAGTCTTCAATACACCAAAATCACTAAGGGGCACTAGATGCACTTACACCAAGACATCCTTGAATGGCTGTCAAGTTACTACTAGCAGGCTCAAAAGTCAAGTAAACTGAAGATTGACCTTTTGGAGGTCTAAGTATGGTTGTGCTGTCAAGTTACTACTAGCAGGTAGCAGCAACATGGAAGTACCAGAATTTTGTGGATTATCTCATGTACAAACATTTGGAGCATCCGTAACAAGGTCGGGGCACAAATTAAATCGAAAGATAAATGTATTTTTGTAAAATATGTCGTACCACATAATTTTTTCACAAAAAATGGCTAAATAACTCACAAACTGCTTTCTAACTGCCCATTTCTACACTGAATGTTGATTACTCAAAAATCATAAAAATTATTTAACACTGAATTTTGATCACACTGAATTTTTTAAGGGTTGCGTTTTTAGGACATTTACAGAAAAAGCTGAAGGAACAAATTTTGCATGACACTATGAAAGATGAGGCAAAAAACTGACTGAATCGAGGCCGATCCGAGAACCTGCTTGCCGAGGATGAGGAGGCCGGGGGTCTCCTGGAGCGCGAGGGCGCGGAGGATCTTGGCGACGGCGAGCGGGAGGAGCGGGCGGGCGGCGTCGGGGTCGGGGTCGTGGAGGACATGGACGGCGCGGTCGGCGCCCATGGCGAGCGCGGTGCGGAGCGTGTCGGCGACCTGCGCGGGACCGACGGTGGCGGCGACGACCTCGGAGGCGGCGCCGGCCTCGCGGAGCCGCAGCGCCTCCTCCACGGCAATCTCGCAGAAGGGATTCATGGACATCTTTGAAGGAAATATGCCCTAGAGGCAATAATAAAGTTATTATTTATTTCCTTATATCATGATAAATGTTTATTATTCATGCTAGAATTGTATTAACCGGAAGCATGATACATGTGTGAATACATAGACAAACAGAGTGTCACTAGTATGCCTCTACTTGACTAGCTCGTTGATCAAAGATGGTTATGTTTCCTAGCCATAGACATGAGTTGTCATTTGATTAACGGGATCACATTATTAGGAGAATGATGTGATTGACTTGACCCATTCCGTTAGCTTAGCACTTGCTCATTTAGTATGTTGTTATTGCTTTCTTCATGACTTATACATGTTCCTATGACTATGAGATTATGCAACTCCCGTTTACCGGAGGAACACTTTGTGTGCTACCAAACGTCACAACGTAACTGGGTGATTATAAAGGTGCTCTACAGGTGTCTCCGAAGGTACTTGTTGGGTTGGCGTATTTCGAGATTAGGATTTGTCACTCCGATTGTCGGAGAGGTATCTCTAAGCCCTCTCGGTAATGCACATCACTTAAGCCTTGCAAGCATTGCAACTAAAGAGTTTGTTGCAAGATGATGTATTACGGAACGAGTAAAGAGACTTGCCGGTAACGAGATTGAACTAGGTATTGAGATACCGACGATCGAATATCGGGCAAGTAACATACCGATGACAAAGGGAACAACGTATGTTGTTATGCGGTCTGACCGATAAAGATCTTTGTAGAATATGTGGGAGCCAATATGAGCATCCAGGTTCCGCTATTGGTTATTGACCGGAGACGTGTCTCGGTCATGTCTACATAGTTCTCGAACCCGTAGGGTCCGCACGCTTAAAGTTATGATGACAGTTATATTATGAGTTTATATGTTTTGATGTACCGAAGGTTGTTCGGAGTCCCGGATGTGATCACGGACATGACGAGGAGTCTTGAAATGGTCGAGACATAAAGATTGATATATCGGACGACTATATTCGGACACCGGAAATGTTCCGGGTGATTTCGGAGAAAACCAGAGTGCCAGAGGGTTACCGGAACCCCCCCGGGAGAAGTAATGGGCCTTATGGGCCTTAGTGGAGAGAGAGAGGGGCAGCCAGGAGGGGCCGCGCGCCCCCTCCCCCTCTGGTCCGAATTGGACTAGGAGAGGGGGCGCAGCGCCCCCCTTTCCTTCTCCCTCTCCCCCTTCCTTTCCCCCCTCCTAGTAGGAGTAGGAAAGAGGGGAGTCCTACTCCTACTAGGAGGAGGACTCCTCCTCCTGGCGCGCCAACAAGGGCCGGCCGGCCTCCCCCTTGCTCCTTTATATACGGGGGCAGGGGGCACCCCACAGACACAACAATTGATCTATTGATCTCTTAGCCGTGTGCGGTGCCCCCCTCCACCATATTACACCTCGATAATATCGTAGTGGTGCTTAGACGAAGCCCTGCGTCGGTAGAACATCATCATCGTCACCACGCCGTCGTGCTGACGAAACTCTCCCTCAACACTCGGCTGGATCGGAGTTCGAGCGACGTCATCGAGCTGAACGTGTGCTGAACTCAGAGGTGCCGTGCGTTCGGTACTTGATCGGTCGGATCGTGAAGACGTACGACTACATCAACCGCGTTGTGTTAACGCTTCCGCTTTCGGTCTACGAGGGTACGTGGACAACACTCTCCCCTCTCGTTGCTATGCATCACCATAATCTTGCGTGTGCGTAGGATAATTTTTGAAATTACTACGTTCCCCAACAGTGGCATCCGAGCCTGGTTTTATGCGTTGATGTTATGCACGAGTAGACCACAAGTGAGTTGTGGGCGATATAAGTCATACTGCTTACCAGCATGTCATACTTTGGTTCGGCGGTATTGTGAGATGAAGCGGCCCGGACCGACATTACGCGTACGCTTACGCGAGACTGGTTTCACCGTTGCGAGCACTCGTTGCTTAAAGGTGACCGGCGGGTGTCTGTCTCTCTCACTTTAGTTGAACCGAGTGTGGCTACGCCCGGTCCTTGCGAAGGTTAAAACAGCACCAACTTGACAAACTATCGTTGTGGTTTTGATGCGTGGGTAAGAATGGTTCTTGCTAAGCCCGTAGCAGCCACGTAAAACTTGCAACAACAAAGTAGAGGACGTCTAACTTGTTTTTGGAGGGCATGTTGTGATGTGATATGGTCAAGACATGATACTGAATTTTATTGTATGAGATGATCATGTTTTGTAACCGAGTTATCGGCAACTGGCAGGAGCCATATGGTTGTCGCTTTATTGTATGCAATGCAATCGCCATGTAATTGTTTTACTTTATCACTAAGCGGTAGCGATAGTCGTAGAAGGAATAGTTGGCGAGACGACAACGATGCTACGATGGAGATCAAGGTGTCGCGCCGGTGACGATGGTGATCATGACGATGCTTCGGAGATGGAGATCACAAGCACAAGATGATGATGGCCATATCATATCACTTATATTGATTGCATGTGATGTTTATCTTTTATGCATCTTATCTTGCTTTGATTGACGGTAGCATTATAAGATGATCCTTCACTAAATTATCAAAATATAAGTGTTCTCCCTGAGTATGCACCGTTGCGAAAGTTCTTCGTGCTGAGACACCACGTGATGATCGGGTGTGATAGGCTCTACGTTCAAATACAACGGGTGCAAAACAGTTGCACACGCGGAATACTCAGGTTAAACTTGACGAGCCTAGCATATAACAGATATGGCCTCGGAACACGGAGATCGAAAGGTCAAGCGTGAATCATATAGTAGATATGATCAACATAGTGATGTTCACCGTTGAAACTACTCCATCTCACGTGATGATCGGACATGGTTTAGTTGATATGGATCACGTGATCACTTAGAGGATTAGAGGGATGTCTATCTAAGTGGGAGTTCTTAAGTAATATGATTAATTGAACTTAAATTTATCATGAACTTAGTCCTGATAGTATTTTTGCAAATTATGTTGTAGATCAATAGCTCGCGTTGTTGCTTCCCTGTGTTTATTTTTGATATGTTCCTAGAGAAAATTATGTTGAAAGATGTTAGTAGCAAAGATGCGGATTGGATCCATGATCTGAGGATTATCCTCATTGCTGCACAGAAGAATTATGTCCCTGATGCACCGCTAGGTGACAGGTCTATTGCAGGAGCAGATGCAGACATTATGAACGTTTGGCTAGCTCAATATGATGACTACTTGATAGTTTAGTGCACCATGCTTAACGGCTTAGAATCGGGACTTCAAAGACGTTTTGAATGTCATGGACCATATGAGATGTTCCAGGAGTTGAAGTTAATATTTCAAGCAAATACCCGAGTTGAGAGATATGAAGTCTCCAACAAGTTCTATAGCTAAAAGATGGAGGAGAATAGCTCAAGCAGTGAGCATGTGCTCAGATTGTTTGAGTACTACAATCACTTGAATCAAGTGGGAGTTAATCTTCCAGATAAAATAGTGATTGACCGAATTCTCTAGTCACCATCACCAAGTTAGTAGAACTTCGTGATGAACTATAGTATGCAAGGGATGACGAAAGTAATTCCCGAGCTCTTCGTGATGCTGAAATCGACGAAGGTAGAAATCAAGAAAAACATCAAGTGTTGATGGTTGACGAGACCACTAGTTTCAAAAAAAAGGGCAAAGGGAAGAAGGGGAACTTCAAGAGGAACGGCAAGCAAGTTGCTGCTCAAGTGAAGAAGCCTAAGTCTGGACCTAAGCCTGAGACTGAGTGCTTCTACTGCGAAGGAACTGGTCACTGGAAGCGAATCTGCCCCAAGTAATTGGCGGATAAGAAGAATGGCAAAGTGAACAAAGGTATATTTGATATACAGATTATTGATGTGTATTTTACTAGTGTTCGTAGCAACCCCTCGGTATTTGATACTGGTTTAGTTGCTAAAGAGTAGTAACTCGAAACGGGAGTTGCATAATGAACAGAAACTAGTTAAGGATGAAGTGACGATGTGTATTGGAAGTGGTTCCAAGATTGATATGATCATCATCGCACACTCCCTATACTTTCGGGATTAGTGTTGAACCTAAATAAGTGTTATTTGGTGTTTGCGTTGAGCATGAATATGATTTGATCATGTTTATTGCAATACGTTTATTCATTTAAGTTGGAGAATAATTGTTGTTCTGTTTACATGAATAAAACCTTATATGGTTACACACCCAATGAAAATGGTTCGTTGGATCTCGATCATAGTGATACACATATTCATAATATTGAAGCCAAAAGATGCAAAGTTAATAATGATAGTGCAACTTATTTGTGGCACTGCCGTTTAGGTCATATCGGTGTAAAGCGCATGAAGAAACTCCATACTGATGGACTTTTGGAACCACTTGATTATGAATCACTTGGTACTTGCGAACCGTGCCTCATGGGCAAGATGACTAAAACACCGTTCTCCGGAACTATGGAGAGAGCAACAGATTTGTTGGAAATCATACATACAGATGTATGTGGTCCGATGAATATTGAGGCTCGTGGCGGATATCGTTATTTTCTCACCTTCACAGATGATTTGAGCAGATATGGGTATATCTACTTAATGAAACATAAGTCTGAAACATTTGAAAAGTTCAAAGAATTTCAAAGTGAAGTTGAAAATCATCGTAACAAGAAAATAAAGTTTCTACGATCAGATCGTGGAGGAGAATATTTGAGTTACGAGTTTGGTCTACATTCGAAACAATGTGAAATAGTTTCACTACTCACGCCACCTGGAACACCACAGTGTAATGGTGTGTCCGAACATCGTAACCGTACTTTATTAGATATGGTGCAATATATGATGTCTCTTACCGATCTACCACTATCGTTTTGGGGTTATGCATTAGAGACAGCTGCATTCACGTTAAATAGGGCACCACCTAAATCCGTTGAGACGACATCTTATGAACTGTGGTTTGGCAAGAAACCAAAGTTGTCGTTTCTTAAAGTTTGGGGTTGCGATGCTTATGCGAAAAAGTTTCATCCTGATAAGCTCAAACCCAAATCGGAGAAATGTGTCTTCATAGGATACCCAAAGGAGACAGTTGGGAACACCTGCTATCACAGATCCGAAGGCAAGACATTTGTTGCTAAGTATGGATCCTTTCTAGAGAAGGAGTTTCTCTCGAAAGAAGTGAGTGGGAGGAAAGTAGAACTTGATGAGGTAACTGTACCTGCTCCCTTATTGGAAAGTAGTTCATCACAGAAACCGGTTTCTGCGACGCCTACACCAATTAGTGAGGAAGTTAATGATGATGATCATGGGACTTCAGATCAAGTTATTACTGAACCTCGTAGGTCAACCAGAGTAAGATCCGCACCAGAGTGGTACGGTAATCCTGTTCTGGAGGTTATGTTACTAGACCATGATGAACCTACGAACTATGAAGAAGCGATGGTGAGCCCAGATTCCGCAAAATGGCTTGAGGCCATGAAATCTGAGATGAGATCCATGTATGAGACTTTGATCGGCGAGCCATTGAGATTAAATGGATCTTCAAGAGGAAGACGGACGCTGATAGTAGTGTTACTATCTACAAAGCTAGAATTGTCGCAAAAGGTTTTCGACAAGTTTAAGGTGTTGACTACGATGAGAGTTTCTCACTCGTATCTATGCTTAAGTCAGTCCGAATCGTGTTAGCAATTGCCGCATTTTATGAAATCTGGCAAATGGATAAACAAAACTGCATTCCTTAATGGATTTATTAAAGAAGAGTTGTATATGATGCAACCAGAAGGTCTTGTCAATCCTAAAGGTGCTAACAAAATATGCAAGCTCCAGCGATCCATCTATGGACTAGTGCAAGTATCTCGGAGTTGGAATATACGCTTTGATAAGTTGATCAAAGGATATAGTTTTATACAGACTTGCGGTGAAGCCTGTATTTACAAGAAAGTGAGTGGGAGCACTACAACATTTCTGATAAGTATATCTGAATGACATATTGTTGATCAGAAATAATGTAGAATTATTCTGCAAAGCATAAAGGAGTGTTTGAAAGGAGTTTTTTTTCAAAGAAAGACCTCGGTGAAGCTGCTTACATATTGAGCATCAAGATCTATAGAGATAGATCAAGACGCTTGATAAGTTTTTTCAATGAGTACATACCTTAACAAGATTTTGAAGTGGTTCAAAATGGAACAGTCAAAGAAAGAGTTTTCTTGCCTGTGTTACAAGGTGTGAAATTGAGTAAGACTCAAAGCCCGACCACGGCAGAAGATAGAAAAAGAATGAAAGTCATTCCCTATGCCTCGGCCATAGGTTCTATAAAGTATGCCATGCTGTGTACCAGATCTATTGTATACCCTACACTGATTTTGGCAAGGGAGTACAATAGTGATCTAGGAGTAGATCACTGGACAGCGGTCAAAATTATCCTTAATGTAATAAGGATATGTTTCTCGATTATGGAGGTGACAAAAAGGTTCGTCGTAAAGGGTTACGTCCAAGTTTTGACACTAATCTAGATGACTCTAAGTCTCGGTCTAGATACATATTGAAAGTGGGAGCAATTAGCTAGAGTAGCTCCGTGCAGAGCATTGTAGACATAGAAATTTGCAAAATACTTACGGATCTGAATGTGACAGACCCGTTGACTAAAATTATCTCACAAGCAAAACATAATCACACCTTAGTACTCTTTGGGTGTTAATCACATAGCGATGTGAACTAGATTATTGACTCTAGTAAACCCTTTGGGTGTTGGTCACATGACGATGTGAACTATGGGTGTTAATCACATGGTGATGTGAACTATTGATGTTAAATCACATGGCGATGTGAACTAGATTATTGACTCTAGTGCAAGTGGGAGACTGAAGGAAATATGCCCTAGAGGCAATAATAAAGTTATTATTTATTTCCTTATATCATGATAAATGTTTATTATTCATGCTAGAATTGTATTAACCGGAAACATGATACATGTGTGAATACATAGACAAACAGAGTGTCACTAGTATGCCTCTACTTGACTAGCTCGTTGATCAAAGATGGTTATGTTTCCTAGCCATAGACATGAGTTGTCATTTGATTAACGGGATCACATTATTAGGAGAATGATGTGATTGACTTGACCCATTCCGTTAGCTTAGCACTTGATCGTTTAGTATGTTGCTATTGCTTTCTTCATGACTTATACATGTTCCTATGACTATGAGATTATGCAACTCCCGTTTACCGGAGGAACACTTTGTGTGCTACCAAACGTCACAACGTAACTGGGTGATTATAAAGGTGCTCTACAGGTGTCTCCGAAGGTACTTGTTGGGTTGGCGTATTTCGAGATTAGGATTTGTCACTCCGATTGTCGGAGAGGTATCTCTGGCCCTCTCGGTAATGCACATCACTTAAGCCTTGCAAGCATTGCAACTAAAGAGTTTGTTGCAAGATGATGTATTACGGAACGAGTAAAGAGACTTGCCGGTAACGAGATTGAACTAGGTATTGAGATACCGACGATCGAATCTCGGGCAAGTAACATACCGATGACAAAGGGAACAACGTATGTTGTTATGCGGTCTGACCGATAAAGATCTTCGTAGAATATGTGGGAGCCAATATGAGCATCCAGGTTCCGCTATTGGTTATTGACCGGAGACGTGTCTCGGTCATGTCTACATAGTTCTCGAACCCGTAGGGTCCGCACGCTTAAAGTTACGATGACAGTTATATTATGAGTTTATATGTTTTGATGTACCGAAGGTTGTTCGGAGTCCCGGATGTGATCACGGACATGACGAGGAGTCTCGAAATGGTCGAGACATAAAGATTGATATATTGGACGACTATATTCGGACACCGGAAATGTTCCGGGTGATTTCGGAGAAAACCGGAGTGCCGGAGGGTTACCGGAACCCCCCCGGGAGAAGTAATGGGCCTTATGGGCCTTAGTGGAGAGAGAGAGGGGCAGCCAGGAGGGGCCGCGCGCCCCCTCCCCCTCTGGTCCGAATTGGACTAGGAGAGGGGGGGCGGCGCCCCCCTTTCCTTCTCCCTCTCCCCCTTCCGTTCCCCCCTCCTAGTAGGAGTAGGAAAGAGGGGAGTCCTACTCCTACTAGGAGGAGGACTCCTCCTCCTGGCGCGCCAACAAGGGCCGGCCGGCCTCCCCCTTGCTCCTTTATATACGGGGGCAGGGGGCACCCCACAGACACAACAATTGATCTATTGATCTCTTAGCCGTGTGCGGTGCCCCCCTCCACCATATTACACCTCGATAATATCGTAGCGGTGCTTAGGTGAAGCCCTGCGTCGGTAGAACATCATCATCGTCACCACGCCGTCGTGCTGACGAAACTCTCCCTCAACACTCGGCTGGATCGGAGTTCGAGGGACGTCATCGAGCTGAACGTGTGCTGAACTCGGAGGTGCCGTGCGTTCGGTACTTGATCGGTCGGATCGTGAAGACGTACGACTACATCAACCGCGTTGTGTTAACGCTTCCGCTTTCGGTCTACGAGGGTACGTGGACAACACTCTCCCCTCTCGTTGCTATGCATCACCATGATCTTGCGTGTGCGTAGGATAATTTTTGAAATTACTACGTTCCCCAACAATCTTGACGTTGGCAGTGTCGACGCCCGTCCGGGAATCGGGACAGGAAGAAGGCGTGGTGGAGTGTGGGGATTGGCAGCGTGTGGCGGCGGCGGTGATGTGGGAGGGGATTCGTCTCTGAGCTTAATCGAATCGGGGTTGGGTTGGGTTGTGGATCAAGGGAGGGAGGTCGCCGATGGTGATGGGGTTAGGGGAGGTCGCCAGTGGGGGTGGGGTTGGGTGTCGGTGGCGGGATTGGAGATGAATCGGTGGTGGGGAGGGCGCGGATCCGGAAGCAACGCGGCGGATCTGGCTGCCGCCTCTGCCTCACCTGCTGCTGCTCGACCGGGGAGAGAAGGTGAGGAGGGGGTTTCAGGGCGGCGGTGTGGGGGGAGGGCGTAGGCCGGCGGCAGCAGCAGCGGCGATGTGGGTGGGAATCGAGACAGGAAGAGGTGGGTGGCGGCTGCGCGAGGGGAGGAGAGGGGAGGGGGGAGGTGGATCGCTAGGGTTAGCTGAGAGAGCGGAGGGGTGGACGGACGGACGGATGGATGGATGGATGGACAGATGTTTGCCATGTCATTGATCCATGCCACAGCTGGTTCCACCAATCAGAATTAAGCATTTTATTTTTCTCTCTCTTATAGTTTGTACCCTCTTATTCTGGCAAACATTTAACCTCTTATAGTTAGTTCAAATAAACCAATATTTTGTACATGTCTGTATTTAGGCATGACAAACAATGTTGATTTGGGAGGTTTTCATTTTCTTTGCTCAAAAGAACCATTTTTCATTTTGTGAGTGACCAAAATGTGTTTTTTTTTGTGAAGGAACTACCATATATTTGTTGCAAAATGGCACTAAATCATTTTTCTAAAATATTAGTCCATATTTAATGTATAATTGACCAAACGGTTGGGTGTCAAAAGCTTTTACCCACCTCTGGTGAAAAAGACAATTTTTCGTCGATTCAGTAGGAAGCGGGTCAAATTTGAACTGCAGCTGCCTCATACTTTGCTCTTTATTTTTTCCAAAAATCATTTCTAGGTACATAACTATATATTTAATCAGAGAAACATCAAAATGTTTCCAAGATTCAACAACTAGCTAGGAACGGTCAAGCCCGCCGTTTTGACCGCATTTTCAAACGGGCATAAAGATTTCAGAAAAAATCTAAAAATTGGAAAACCTTCGCATTGTGTCATCATATGTGACCAAGTTTCCAGGAAAAATAATAAACTTGTAATACGGCAATTATTTTAAAAAAGAGTTCTCAGAAATGAGCTATCATGCGTGAAGATTCATGGCTTTCAAGCCAAATGATCAATCCTATTGCCACATTCATGGCATAGTTTGTTTAAATTATCTCATATTGTGCACAATGGTGCATCTTGGAATTCCAAACAATGTTGCCTAAGGGAGTTTTCATTTCTTTGCACGGAAAATTCATTTTCCATTTTTCGAGTGCCTGAAATGAGGTTTTTTTGTGAAGGAACTACCAAATAATTGTTGCAAAAATGGAACAAATCAATTTTATAAAATACTAGGCCATGTTTAATGCACAATTGCAAAATGGTTGGGTGTAAAAAGTTTTTATCCACCTCTGGTGAAAAAGACAAATTCCTGCCGATTCAGTAGGAAGCGGGTCAAATTTTAACTGCACCTGCCTCATAGTTTGCTCTTTATTTTTTCCAAAAATAATTTATAGGTACATAAGTATCTATTTAATGATAGAAACACCAAAAAAATTCAAGATTCAACCACTAGATAGGAACGGTTATTCCCGCCATTTTGACCGCATTTTGAAACGGGCATAAAAAATTCAAAAAAAATCTAAAAATTGGAAAACCTTCGCATTGTTTCATTGTATGTGGCCAAGTTACCAGCAAAGATTATAAACTTGTAATACGGCAATTATTTTAAAAAAATGTTCTCAGAAATGAGCTATCAAGTGTGAAGATTCATGGCTTTCAAGCCAAATGATCAATCTTATGGCCACATTCATGGCGTAGTTTGTTAAAATGATCTCATATTGTGCACAATGGTGCATCTTGGAATTCCAAACAATGTTGCCTAAGGGAGTTTTCATTTTCTTTGGACGAAAAATTCATTTTCCATTTTTCGAGTGCCCAAAATGAGGTTTTTTTGTGAAGGACCTACCATATATTTGTTGCAAAATTGGACCAAATCAATTTTATAAAATACTAGGCCATATTTAATGCACAATTGACAAAATGGTTGGGTGTCCAAAGTTTGGATCCACCTCTGGTGAAAAAGACAAATTCCCGCCGATTCAGCACGAAGCGGGTCAAATTTGAACTATAGCTGCCTCATAGTTTGGTCTTTATTTTTTCCAAAAATCATTTCTAGGTACATAAGTATCTATTTAATCAGAGAAACATCAAAAGTTTTCCAAGATTCAACCACTAGCTAGGAATGGTCAAGCCCGCCGTTTTGACCGCATTTTGTAACCGGCATAAAAAATTCAAAAAAATAAAAAAAATGGAAAACCTTCACACTGTGTCATTATATGTGACCAAGTTTCCAGAAAAAATAATAAACTTGTAATACGGAAATTATTTTAAAGAAGTGTTCTAAAAAATAAGCTATCATGCGTGAAGATTCATGGCTTTCAAGCCAAATGATTAATCTTATGGCCACATTCATGGCATAGTTTGTTCAAATGATCTCATATTGTGCACAGGGGTGCATCTTGGAATTCCAAACAATGTTGCCTAAGGGAGTTTTCATTTTCTTTGCACGGAAAATACATTTTTCATTTTCCGAGTGCTTGAAATGAGTTTTTTTTGTGAAGGACCTACCTTATATTTGTTGCAAAATTGGACCAAATCAATTTTCTAAAATACTAGGCCATATTTAATGCACAATTGACAAAATGGTTGGGTGTCAAAAGTTTTGATCCACCGCTGGTGAAAAAGACAAATTCCCGCCGATTCAGCACGAAGCGGGTCAAATTTGAACTGCAGCTACCTCATAGTTTGCTATTTATTTTTTCCAAAAATCATTTCTAGTTACATAAGTACCTATTTAATCATAAATACATGGTTTGGTGGCGATATGTCGAGGTTTGGATGGTGGCCGAGGGCCCCAACTCTAGAGTGCGTAAAGTCGCATGCCCGCCGCGTGGTCACCGCGTGACCGTGGTGTTGCCATGTGTTCTGGGCGGCCTAGGCATGTCTAGTGGGTTGGGCACTCCCCAGGTAGGTGCTAGGAAGAAAATCACAACATAAGATTCTCATGAGGAGACCGATCGATGCTCAAACATGAATAAGTAGCCAAGTGTTTGATTAGCAGTACGGGAAATGCACATGGCTAATGGGCGTGAGTTTTGGCAGAGGATGATCAGTTACTAAGAAGACCGTCTTCACAAATTTTCAGCTCAAAAGGAGGAGCCTAGGTGGTACTTGCTTTGCAAAGTACCACACTGGACATAAATACGAATGTTGAAGCTGGGCTCAAAATAATGAATGGATTGAGCTGGCATTTGGTGGAGGATGGTTATTTGGGCATAGGAAAGCACTGTAGAAAATGGATACCATTTGGACATGTCAAAGTGGTACTTCCTTCACAAAGTGTTTTTCTGAACAAAATAGGAAAATGAATATTTTTGAATTATTTTTGAACTAGGCAAGGAAGGTTTTTTTACATATTTGACGAAGATATGACCCAAAGAATTTATGAGATTTTTTGGGAATTTTGAGAATGACAGAAATATAGGTTGCTTCACAACCTAGGGCAAAAACTGCCACATGGACATGACACATAGGCAAAACTGATGAGGTGGCGCCTAGTCATAGCAACCCACCACAATTTACAAGGTTATGACCATCTATATTGGTCATGATCAGCTATAAATAAGGCAGCGGACCAGTGCTATCTGCTTTATGACCATTTCGTGTAAGGAAATTACGACCTTTCTGACCAAAATGGTCGTTATAGTTTAGGGTTTGGAGCCCCCCGAACAGCTTTTGACCAATTGGTCTGAAATGGGCATAGATTTATGACCAATTCTTCCAGGGTCACTGACAGAAGGTCACTAGTTGACATATTTCTTGTAGTGATGGTGGGTGTGTGCCCGTGTGGGGTCTTGAACATTTTTTTAAAATAAAATTGAGTTATTTGTTTCTCCCATTGTAATGCACGGGCATATTTGCTAGTATCCCTATGCAATGTTGTAACATCCCAAAATTCTAAATTTTGGAATGTTAATAATTTAAATAGGATTAATTGAAAACTTGCTTATGTTGCTTGGTGTTAGTTAAATTTTACTAGGATTTGGAACTTTTGGTGTTAAAATGAATATTCAAGAGACAGGGAATAAAATGACTTTCCCAATTATTCATTTGCATCTTATTCTGGGTTTGAGAATATATAATATTTCCAATTCAAATATGAGAGAGGATCACATGACTTCCTCAAATAATAATATTGGTGAATAATTGAATATTCTCTAATTTGGAATTTTGTTTATATTTAAAACAATCAGATAATCAATTGAGAGTAGGTAATATGACCCCTTCAATATAAACATAGTTGGAAATGTTTTAAATATGACTCGGATATTTATTTACATGTAAAAAAATAAAGGGAATCTTTATAATGACCGAAAGAAATTTTATAAAAATGTTGTATACATTTTGTTTTGACTTTTAGCCTAAAAAATGTTCATTGATTTCTATCGCACTATGTATACTTTTCAAAATTTTCTGGTAATTGTTTTTGGGAGTTAGATTTGATCATCCTTCATCCTATTATTTTCTCTATGCATGTAGTTATATATCACATTACTATATTATGCATGTGTAGGAATATTATGTAGTATGATATTGTTATTGAGTTTGAGCTTAGTATGGCCTTATGTAGATCGTGGTAGTGTATTCTTGCTATGCTTGTAGACGGGTATTGGCTCGTGTATTCATCGAGATTACGTGAGGACTATATATAATATAACTTGAGTAAAAACATAATATTTAATTCACCTCTGGGCAGAAGTGGTATTGGTTGGTGTTGAGGGAAGGCATCGTGGGGTCTTGCACCTTTTCTAAGGCCATGCGCCCATGAGATTGCACCCTAAGTGGAATGCCAACCAGGTTCAAAAGGATCAGACAGACTTAGTGACTAGTAGCTTCCATGTGGCGGCCACTGGCTATATGGGCTATACGGGTGTCGGCGTCAAAACCGGCGGATCTCGGGTAGGGGGTCCCGAACTGTGCGTCTAAGGCTAATGGTAACAGGAGGCGGGGGACACAATGTTTACCCAGGTTCGGGCCGTCTCGATGGAGGTAATACCCTACTTCCTGCTTGATTGATCTTGATGATATGAGTATTACAAGAGTTGATCTACCACGAGATCGTAGAGGCTAAACCCTAGAAGCTAGCCTATGATTATGATTGTTGTTCTTGGTCCTACGGACTAAACCCTACGGTTTATATAGACACCGGAGGGCGCTAGGGTTACACAGAGTCGGTTACAGAGAAGGAGATCTACATATCCGAATTGCCAAGCTTGCCTTCCACGCAAAGGAGAGTCCTACCCGGACAAGGGACGAAGTCTTCAATCTTGTATCTTCATAGTCCAACAGTCCGGCCAAAGTATATAGTCCGGCTGTCCGAGGACCCCCTAATTCAGGACTCCCTCAACGGGCTCTGACTTAATTGATCAGTTGTTGGAACCCTTGCCCAGACAGTGTCGACAGATGTAGCTTATGTAGGTGGGATGTGACCGTCAGGTGGTTAAGGGAACCTCTTCTGAAAGACTTCGTCTCAATCTTCGGATTGGGTCCAGTGGGTAAAGCGTACTAAACTCTACAGAGTAATAAAACTAATCATGATTAGCCGTGCCTCCGGTTATGGGCAAATTTGAGCCAGTATGCCATTACAGTTGTTGAATGATCTTGACAGATGATACCTTAATAAAATTGTGTGGGGAATTTAATAATGGGGATAGGTTGGTATTGGATTGCCCAATTCAACCTTATGTATTATCTGTAGCAAGGCAAAATTAAAATTTGACTATTATGTACTAGCTATCAGGGAAAAATTAGCTTTTCTGCTAAACAACCACTACAATATCCTCTTGATATACCTTGCAGGTAAATGTAGGTATGTTATATAATTCCTGTGTGACTTGCCAATACATTCAAAGTATTCACGCTTCGTGGCTGCAACGTTTCATGTTGTAGTTTTTATACGACGAGTGAGTGATACGATGTCTATACTCGACATTTGCCTGTGGTGTTGATGGACTTCATGGAGATTTTTATTTGCTTTTCTGCTGCATTTTGTTTGTATGCTAGCTTGAGCTATGCAGGTATGTATTATATTAAATTCTGGATCTACGATGTACTCCCTCCGTTTCAGTATATAAGTCATGCGCATATACCTAGATTGCCACTTTTATCACCCTAATGTAAACTATATAACACAAAAATTATACCGTTTGAAAATAGAACATCTGAAGTTTATATTGGTATATTTTTTGTAATATATGACCTGTATTAGGTTGGTCAAATTGACGACCTAGAGGTACGCACACGCCCTGTAAACTGAGAGAGGGGGAGTAATATTATGACATGTGGTTTATTTTTGATATTACATCTTGTACTGTGTGTGCTAGCTATTGATCCAGGGACTAGCACAGTAAACACAGAGACATCGAATCTTATCAGGTTCGGGTCATTACAAACGCATGGGCATTGTTCTAGTAAAGCAAAGGATAAGAAAAGAAAAATGTGTCGGCTAATAAAAGGAAAGAAGAGGTTACCTCACTCCGTGGAAAGGAATATATCCCGTCAACAGCGTAAAGAGAAATTCCCTTAAAAAAACGAAAAGAGAAAGGCAACGAAGGGGGTGAGCAAGAAAGCAAGTGAGCGCGGGGCCTCTCTTCTTTCCTGCCTACGCACGCCATGCACGATTCGCACGACTATAAATGACACTGCGTGCATTGTGAGCATACATGCATTGCCCCAGCCAATTCTCCGTTCCTTTTCCTGCTGCCGGTAAAATCATCGATCACCTTTCCGGCCGGTTCTACATTTTACCTATGTAAGTTGCCTCTTTGCTTCTTTGATTAAGAGTTGTTCGTAAATAAATAAATTAAAAGAAGAACCTCGTAGCACTACTTTTGCTTGTGTTGATCGATGGGTGAATCCATCACAGAGGGAAGCGAAACCGATGTCCGAGGCCGAGGTGGTGGCGAATGCGTGGAAAGAATGGGGCCTCCAGGCGTTGGTGCTGCTCAGCTTCACATTCCAGGTGGCCCTCCTCGTCTTGGCGGAGTTCCGCCGGTGCGTCGACTCGGGCGCTCTCAGGGCCTTGGTTTGGTCAGCATACACGCTGGCCGATGCGACGGCGATCTACGTGCTCGGCCATATGTCGGTGATCAGCAGGTCGCCGGAGCACGAGCTGATGGCGTTTTGGGCGCCGTTCCTGCTTCTGCACCTCGGCGGGCAGGACAACATCACCGCCTACGCCATCGAGGACAACCTGCTGTGGCTGCGCCACCTGCAGACCCTCGCCGTGCAGGTCGCCGCAGCCACGTATGTCATGTATGAGTCTTCGATCCTTGGCCAGCGGTCCTTGCTCCGGCCGGCCACCGTCCTCGTGTTTGTGGTGGGGGTTATCAAGTACGGGGAGAGAGTGTGGGCACTTAAGCGTGCAGGCACCAGTCCAGGGGGCAGCAACTACCGGAGCGTCGAAAGGCATCAAGTGAAGCACATGTTTAGTTACGAAGTCGTCACGGACGCTGCAGGTCGTGTTCTGGACACGGAGGCCTTGCTGCTCATAGCTCACCAACTGCTGGAAGTTCCCAAGGATCTATTTTTGGATGGGGCAGTGTCCACTGAAGGCCTTGGCACAGATCTGACCAAGGAGAACGTGTACAAGGTGGCGGAGATGCAGCTCTCCCTGATGCACGACCTGTTCTACACCAAAGCAGGGGTGATGCACACCTGGCATGGCCTCTGCATCCGTATAATCTCTCTGGTAGCCACCTCCACTGCGTTGTTGTTGTTGTTTCAGGTACTAGGTGGTGGTCATAAGGGCAACTACAGTGCATTAGATGTTGCTGTCACTTATGTCCTGTTAGTTGGGGCCGTCGTCCTGGAGATCACGTCGGTGTCGAGGGTGATGTTGTCGAGCGGAACATGCGCGGTCCTGGCAGGAAGAAACAAAGCATGGCACCTGCTGCTTGCCCGTGTAATCTTGTCTCTGCGCCGGCTCATCCATGCAGCAGATTGGCGAAGAAGGTGCAGCTGGTCGCGCTCCATGGGGCAGCACAACATGCTTCGGCTGTGTGCATGCAGTACGGCCAGCCGAAGCAGCAAGATGGCGAGATGGATGGGAGTCGAGGACCTGTGGAACTTGCTGGCTTACTCGTGGTCCGTCCCCGTCTCCTCGTCCATCGAGCAGCTGATTGTGAAGCAGCTGCTCGACAGGAGCTGGAGGTGGAGCCCAGATCTGATCATCGTTGCACAGGCTTGGGAGTTGATGAAGAAATGGGAACTGGACCAAGAACTGGCCTGGACCGTGGAGGAGACCATACTCGTCTGGCACATTGCCACCGACCTCTATCTCCGTTGGTACAAGGGGGAGGAGGTCACCGGCGGAGAGGACGACGCAGAGAGACGGCGCCGGGCGGATCTTGCCGAGGCCGTCGAGGCGCTCTCCAATTACATGCTTTTCCTCCTCGCATCACGTCCATACATGTTGCCTCCCTCTACCGACCGCAATGCATATGTCCAGACGTGCTATGCATTGCTTCCGCCAGGTAAAGGAGACACAACAAGACAGCTCGCTCTGCCGGCTCTGGAGTACAGGTCGGCCGAGGTTCTGGCCAGCTCACTCCTGCGCATTGGCAACGCATTTATCACTGGATCGCCCGAGATTTCATTCCAAACTAGCACTGCGGTGACGGACAGATATGATTCATCAATGGCGATAATAGGAGCAAGGCTTGGCGCAAAGCTCATCGGCGAGGATGGGTTGGCAGGCTCAGCTACCGGTGCCATGCTAGAGCTCACCGCCCAAGTATGGATAGAGATACTGTTCTACATAGCCTGCCGATGCAGCGCGTACTCTCATGCCAAACAGCTCAGCAACGGCTCCGAGCTCATCACCGTCGTTGCCCTTCTTGTGAGATATATCACTTCTGGTGAAATTCATCACAAAGGAGGTGTCGTAATCGAATCACCGGCGATGAGTGACCCTGCTCACTCTCTAGATCGATCTGAGCATTCGAGTGACAATGTTAGTGAAGGAAATATGCCCTAGAGACAATAATAAAGTTGTTATTTATATTTCCTTATATCATAATAAATGTTTATTATTCATGCTAGAATTGTATTAACCGGAAACTTAGTACATGTGTGAATACATAGACAAAACAGAGTGTCCCTAGTATGCCTCTACTTGACTACCTCGTTAATCAAAGATGGTTATGTTTCCTGACCATAGACATGTGTTGTCATTTGATGAACGGGATCACGTCATTAGAGAATGATGTGATGGACAAGACCCATCCGTTAGCTTAGCATTATGATCGTTGAGTTTTATTGTTATTGTTTTCTTCATGACTTATACATGTTCCTCTGACTATGAGATTATGCGACTCCCGAATACCGGAGGAACACCTTGTGTGCTATCAAACGTCACAACGTAACTGGGCGATTATAAATATGCTCTACAAGTGTCTCCGATGGTGTTTGTTGAGTGGCATAGATCGAGATTAGGATTTGTCACTCCGATTGTCGGAGAGGTATCTCTGGGCCCTCTCGGTAATGCACATCACTATAAGCCTTCAAGCAATGTGACTAATGAGTTAGTTGCGGGATGATGCATTACGGAACGAGTAAAAAGACTTGCCGGTAACGAGATTGAATTAGGTATGGTGATACCGACGATCGAATCTTGGGGAAGTAACATATCAATGACAAAGGGAACACCATATGTTGTTATGCGGTTTGACCGATAAAGATCTTCGTAGAATATGTATGAGCCAATATGAGCATCCAGGTTCCACTATTGGTTATTGACCGGAGATGTGTCTCGGTCATGTCTACATAGTTCTCGAACCCGTAGGGTCCGCACGCTTAACGTTTGATGATGATTCGTATTATGAGTTTATGTGATTTGATGTACCGAAGGATGTTCGGAGTCCCAGATGAGATCACGGACATGACGAGGAGTCTCGAAATGGTCGAGAAATAATGATTGATATATTGGACCATGTTATTCGGATACCAGAAGTGTTCCGGATAGTTTCGGGTAAAACCGGAGTGCCGGAAGGGTTACCGGAACCCCCCGGGGAACTAATGGGCCACCATGGGCCCTATTGGAGAGAGAGGAGGGCAGCCAGGGCAGGCCCCCCTGGAGTCCGAGTAGGACAAGGGAAGGGGGCGAGGCCCCCCTTTCCTACTCCCTCTCCCTCTCCTTCCTTCCCCCTCTCTCCCTCTTGGTGGAATCCTACAAGGACTCCCCTCCTTGGGCGCGCCCCCTAGGGTCGGCCGGCCTCCTCCCTCCCTCCTTTATATACAGGGGAGGGGCACCCCATAGACACACAAGTTGATCTTTTAGCCGTGTGCGGTGCCCCCCTCCACAGTTACACACCTCGATCATATCGTCGTAGTGCTTAGGCGAAGCCCTGCGCTGGTAACTTCAACATCACCGTCACCGCGCCGTCGTGCTGACGGAATTCTTCCTCGGCCTCAACTAGATCAAGAGTTCGAGGGACGTCACCGAGCTGAACGTGTGCTGATCGCGGAGGTGCCGTGTGTTCGGTACTTGGATCGGTTGGATCGCGAAGACGTTCGACTACATCAACCGCGTTACTAAACGCTTCCGCTTTCGGTCTACGAGGGTACGTGGACACACTCTCCCCGCTCGTTGCTATGCTTCTCCTAGATAGATCTTGCGTGATCGTAGGTAAATTTTTTGAAATACTACGTTCCCCAACAGTTAGCACTAGGTCACGCATCGACCCTTCCACCTCAGCTGTTGAAAGCGATTCCCCAACTCCATAGTGTTTGGCCCAGACTGGCCTTCGGACCTAGGTTTTGTAACCATGTATTACCTTTTTCTCATCCCTCCCCCCACCCCCCAGAAATAAACTTTTTCTCATCCCTCGAAAGAAAACGGCAGTGCTTTGGGCACGACAGAATTCAGACGATTCACACACGACTCGTAGATCCAGCCGGACATGCGCATGAATGAGCAGGGTACCGGTCGCTGGATTTTCATGTCGTGCATAGATCGGGCAGAAGCATCATGTGTGGTGTGGAGCAGTTTCGGAAAGAAAATGTACTACGGAGTAACTTTTCTCCCGAAGGTTTATCCAAGAAACTGGAATGGAATAATACAAAATTTTGTTAGGCCATCGATTTGGCTTATCAAAATATGAGTTATATGTCATAAGATGTAACACTAGAAAATTCTTCAGTCATAAATTTAATGGTATAGTATATTTTGTTATGTAATACATATATTATTGGTCAAATTGATAACCGAGGACTACGCGAATAGCTTTATACTATAACAGATCCCATCGTGCGGGTCTAGTGATCTTCGGATCTGCTTATGATGTGAGATCCTATAGGGCCTTAGCACGACGACTTCATGACTGTCTACCACAATAAGTTTTGTCAGGTTCCGGCGAGGGAGGACGATGACGGCGGCGCGCCTTCAGCTCGCTTGAGTGCTTGCAGTTGTCGCTAGGTGGTCTACGGATCTGAATGTAATTTTTATTATTTCTGAAGTTCGATGTACTCAAAGTTGTCAGAATCAAGATTCTGAATCGGATCGTAGCTCTGTTGGTAGGATCATGAGTCGTAGAATTATAATTACGAGGATCGTAGAAACTTAGATTCTACGAGCAAAATCGTAGAATGGGAGGGGCTAGTTTGGATCGTAAGGTCGTAAGATTCTTAGACTTGAGGCACGATTCTTACAACCTTGATTGTACTATCATGATTGAAGATGGACATATCGATAGTTTTCCAGCAAACAAAACAAAAGGCCTCCTTGGTAGTTAGGGTTAGAAAAGGACTTTTGTACACAATTGCTAAATCTGTGTATGAAGGAGAAATGCATGAGAATCGGTAAAGGAAAAGAGTATCAGTTCTTAAGCAAGGCAACCAAATCGATCTTGGACTCTTGGTCGAAGATCCCAGGAGCTAAATTTATTTACTTTTGATAAAGGACACTTTATTACTTAACCAGCCTCTACATAAGTGAGATGCACACAGCCAAAACCAAGTTCAAATTTCAAAAAAAGGACGAAATACACATAATCATATGGAGATTGTATACGCCTAAGACGTAGGAGGGCCAATCCGAAGATCATGTTGTCATCCATATCGAGTAAAAGTATCCCTCATCATGGTCTCCAATCGTGTAGAGACCCCCGTAAACAGGCATCAATTCTCCACATGATGTAGAGATGACTATAAACGGAGCGTACCGGTACATCTGTAGATAGCTTGCACAAGAGAAGTACTTTTATCATTAAAAACCTTACCGTTACTACATAGCCAAAGCGACCAAATAACGACAAGCACTCATCTCCTGAGAAGAATTCTAAACCTGTATTCGATCCATGTAAGTTGTCAAATATATTAGCAACACTATGTGGAGGATACAAGCCAGAAGCTACTTGGATGACTAATCATATAGAACGACTCAACTTGCATTGAAAAAACAAGTGTTTTATTGTCTCGTCACGATGGCAAAACACACATTACGTACTTTCATGCTAATTCCTCTTAATAAGATTATCTTTGATAAGAATGACTCCTCGACAGAGATACCAAGCAAAGATTTTATTCTTAAACAATATCCTCATCTTCCAAATCTTCTTATTGTTATCAGCAGGCACCTCTGACTGTATCATAGCACTATACATAGAGTCCACCGTGAATTTACCATTCACTTGTAGACTCCAACAAAATTCATCAGCTCCTTGTGACAGTTGCACCGTGGATAGTCTCAGTAATAGAGTGTTTCACGATTCAAGTCCGGGACCAATTAAATCTCTTCTGAGTGACACATTTCTCGGAAAGGATTCCAGAACCGTGGTGATAGTATCACCCTTGTGACGCACAATATTGTATAAAGCCGGATTGTTCCCGAAGCATAGCATTACCTAGCCACTTTTCCTCTAAGAATCTAATTTTTGATCCGTCTTTAACAGCAAAGGCCCCATAGTGGAGCTAAATTTATATTCCCTTGTAACTCTCACCCATGCTTTTGGCTTCCACCGATTACCCCCAGAAAGTCAGTTTGAGCGTTAACGCTACCTGCCGGCAAGAAATCCGCCATTCATTATGCGCGCCAAGATGTGTCTAGGTGGAACCACTTTATTCTCAGTTTTCTGCTATGCACTAAGTATACATCATCCAAATACAGCTAGTGGTGTCCACTATTTTGGTCTTGCATGCATGCATGGCAGGAATGACAGACTACTCTCTCTCTCTCTTCTCTTATATCCACTTGAAAAAATAGGCCTATAAGGTCGCTAATAGCACGCTATAGTGTATTGAGAATTGTCTCGCTAAATTTATTAGTGTATAATAATGCCTCGCTAATAGCATGCTATAGCGCGATATATCGCACTTTAGAGTATTTCAAGGTTGGCGCTATTTTGCTGTAGCGCGCTACTTTTTTCATTGCTTATATCCAAACTTTTATTTCACCTATACTAAATTAAATCCTCCATACCTTTTAAACCATAAGTTCCTATTTGACTTTTTATATATATATTTGAACTCCGGGTGTCAAGGCCTTTTAAACAAGATCAACCTTGGATACATTTCAAACACATTTAAATTTTAACGTTTCACATTCCATATGTGAAACAAACCTATTTCACTAGATTTTTTTTTGAGAAAAACTGTTTCAATAGAAGTATGTTAAATCAACCTATTTCACTAGAAAACTATTTAAACCAAATATAAAACTGAATGTTAACTTTGTGAAACTGATTATTTTGAAATGTGTAATGATTTATTTCAAAAGAGTGAAAATGTTATTTGGAAACATGCAAATAAATAGATGTGATTTTTTTGAACAGGCCAGTGAAATGTAAAATGTAGGTTCTGAATTTTGAAATGGCAACCACCGAAAGTGAAATATGTCATCTTCAAAAGTGAAATTGTAATGTATGATTGTGAAACTGATTATTCAGTTGGCTAATTTGGTATATATGTTATTTTTGTGAAACAAGCCAGTAACATATTTCAGAATTGTCAAACAATAACTACATTGTAATGTATGATTGTGAAACTGATTATATGAAAATGTGAAATAGTTTATTTGAAAAGTGTTAAATATGTCAATTCACAAATGCGCAGTTGAAATAGATTTGATTTTTGTGAACAAGGCAGTAACATATTTCATAATTGTGAAATAATAACTACAAAAGGTGAAATTGTAATGTACAGCTGTGAAATTGATTATATGAAAATGTGAAACGTAGGTTTGAATTTAAACGTGGTTGAAAAATATCCAAGATTGGTTCCATTTTAAAGATTTTGGTGCAAGGAGTTCGAATATAAAAAGTTTCAAAAACAATATATGATTTAAAAGATATAGATGTTTTAAATTAGCCAAGGTGAAAAAAGGTTGGATTTATTGTGTGGAAGAGTAGAGAGAGAGGGTTTGTCACCTCATGTCAATTCTGCATGCGAAGGACGGTGGTGGGCCATCAACCTAAAATACAAATATTGGATAAATGTGGAAGATTATTTTTATACAGCATGCAGTATAATATATGACGCGAGCTGGCACAACCGGATTGGCTCGAGTGGTGCCGGTACCGGTACCTACCGGTACCGTGCAATTTTTCACTTTACCGATTACCCCTTGCTCACCGTGTACCCTAGCTCATATCCTAGGCAGCATTTCATCCTCATTTTCTCGTCAACAAACAGTTGGTAAGCTTTTGTTCCATTTGATTTAGAGTAGTAGAGCTATATTTTCTTTGATTTTTCTTACTAACGAGTAGAACTTTTCTTGTTTCCATCACCGGCCCTCATCACCCCCATCCATGCCTGGCAGCAATGGCTTGACAATCTTGGATGACCTGCCGCATGCGGTGATCTTCGGAGAGATACCGGCACGGTTGCTGGCAAAGGATGTCTTCCGTTGTCGTGCGGCCCACAAGTCATGGCGTTGTGGCACCTCCAGCCCCAACTTCCTGACCCACCACCATCATCGACAACCCAAGATCCCGATCATCTTCCTCTTCACGCTCAGCGACTGCGACTCGGTTTCTCACCTCCGATGTTAAGTCGTCTGCCCCAACGCTGGTATCAACACTGCCAATCAGAAGCTCTTGGCTGTAGCTGGGCGCCTGGTCATGCTTCACGCTGCGCGTGACGGACTCCTCATTGTCTCCAGCATAGCCCACCGGGGATCCTTTTGCGTCTACAACCCGGCCACCCAGCAGCACACTCAGATACCACAGTTGGCATGATATTCTTCTAAAATCAGCATCGTCGGCTTCTACGGGCACCACGCGAGCGGAGAGTGTACCAGGTACTCCACTGGGATCATTCCATAGACGTTCCCTACACCCTTGCCTTGGGATCCGATGAGCCCCCAAGGCACATCAGGTACCCGTTGTTGTTGTCATTGTCATTCCGAGAGGCGTTGCTGAAGGAGCTGCCCTTCTCCCTTGCGCCGGTTCTCCATCGTGACAACCTACACTGGTAAGACTGTGGCATACTGGTGTTTTGCATAGCAACAGAAACATACCGACGGATGCGCGGCCCTGCCCTACAGAGTCATACTCCTATGGCGTGCTTGCTGGAGATGGAGGGCATGCTTGCCATGTGCAGCAATGCAGAGGGCCTCGTCATAAACATCTGGGTGATGCAAGGAAATGTAGGAATGGAATTATATTGAGAAAAGTATACTTTTCGTCCCTCAATTTTTGGCGGAGTCTAGATTTGGTCCCTCAACTCCAAAACCGGACAACTTGCGCCCTTAACTTCTCAAACCAGACAAGATTCATCCCTGGTCACGGTTTTGACCGGTTTTGGTGCTGTTCCACCCCGGTTTTGACCGTTCCGACTCAAATTTGCCTACCTTTTCCAAGTCCACGTACTGTTTTCGAATTCGGTTACTTTTTTCAAATACGTGAACCTTTTTTAAAATTTGTGTACTTTTCTTAAATCTGCGTACTTTTTTCCAAGTTCATGTACTTTTTCAAATATGTGTATTTTGTTAGTTCTTTTAAGTTAATTTAATTTTTTTAAATTGATGTACCTTTCATATTCGAGTACATTTTTCTGAAAGAGTTCATGAATTTGAAAATTTTATGCGAACTTGAAAAAAGTACGCGATATGGACTTCTTTTGCGCAAAAATATGTGGATTTCAAAAATTATTTCAACTTGAAACAAGTACGTGAATTTCATACAAAGTTCATGGATTATAAAAGGAACATGGATTTGAAAAAAAATGCGGACTTTGAAAAGCATGTGGATTTGAAATAAGTATGCGAATTTCAGAAACAGTTCATGGTTTTGAAAAATACTTGGATTTGATAAAATTACACAAACTTGGGAAAAATACGGGGATTTGGAAAAAGTACGTAAATGTTAAAAAATCACGGATTTGAAAAAGTACGCGAATTTCAGAATAGTTCGCTGATTTGAAAAAAAGTATGTTTATTTTTTAAAAATACGCGACCTTGTAAAAACTACGCGGAGTTGAAAAGTGTATGTGAATTTCAAAAAGTTCAAGGATTTTTTTTTTACAGGAATATGACTGAGCACGGGTCAAAACTGGGGTGAGTCAACACCAAAAACCGGTCAAAACTGAGTCCAAGGACAAACCTTGTCTGGTTTCGGTAGTTGGGGGTGCAAGTTGTACGGTTTTGAAGTTGAGGGACCAAATTTAGACTTCACCAAGAGTTGAGGGACGAAAAGTATACTTTTCTCAATTATATTTGAAAACAAGAGATGTAATGATCCCATGACATTAATTCAGCTAATGACATATTGGATAATGGCTTGGTCTATTTTGCAGATAAAAAACCGAAGCAAAATGCTGCTGGAGCTAGGGTCAAAACTGCTAGAGCTTGTAGCAAGTGAAGTCTACAAGGCGTCTCGAGGGTGAAGGTATAATGTTCCTAGGCTAGAGTAGTGCTGCAAGCTGGGCGTCAACCCCTGAAGCTCTAAAGATCTCGGCGGTTGCTATTAGCAATGACCTCTCTAGTAGTCTTTTGTAGAACGTCTGGTGGGGTTTATATTTTGTTGTTCCTGTAAGGCCTCGTATAATGGGAGGTGCTTATGGAGATGCTTAGTAAAATTAACTGAGTTTTTTTTAAGCACCGATACTTATTTCTACAGGACAGGCGCTTAGTTAAGCGTCTACCTTCTACAAATAAGCACTGGTGCTTAGAGAAAAACTGATTTATTTCTCTAAGCACCTACCCTAAGCACCTTGCATTGCACAGGGCCTAAGTGGCTAGACTGAGATGTCATGGGCTGTTTATGTCAGTTTGGCTCCGTTCCCTGTTCGGACGCCTGGTGACATTTCCTGGATATGTCTGGGGCGCACCTCCTTTCATTTCCCCTCAGCTGGCAGTAGTTCCATGGTGTTGTTGGTCCTTTTAGTTTAGTAGTACTGAACCTTTGTAAGCTCGATGTTGGTCTCCCTTGATGGAAATCGGAAGGAGGAACCCTTCTTTGTTTCAAAAATAAATAGCGGTGTCGTGGTGGTCGCTCCGTTCGATGAGTAGATTATTTAAGGTGGCTGTGATGAATGAGCGTGAGCTACTAATCCAGTTTCCTGATGTGGACCTCAAGCTTTTCGACATCGATGATAAGCTCATCGGAAATACACAAAGTGAAGCAGCAAAAGTCTTGATGCTTACTCCCCATTTTCTTCAAGAGAACATTACTCCGCTTCCCATCTTTGAGATGCAAGACCATGGTGACAATGAGGAGTCCCCGTTAAGTATTTATGCCATATGCTGTAGAGCTATTCTGCTTTTAGTGTCAGGATGTGGCTTGAATGTCTTACCTGTTGTGTGTTGTTTGTTGGTATTTGGCCAAATATGGTTCCCTGGATAATAATATGTGATCATGGAAGTTTCACAGGAATAAAATTGCTTATTTGTTGTTGGTTGATTAAACACTGCAATTATCTAGTCGGTACCTACTCAAAGCAATTTAAACATCTGAGAAGAAGGCATGTGTGATGGACTGCTAGCTGGTACATTCAGTAATTACCAGCTGGACTGTTAACTGATACACTTTGTTATGTTGCAAGTGCAATAGGTTGCGTCTGCACAGGGTGATCCTTCGGGTAGAGGACCAGACTTAACCACACTTTGCACTCTACGGTTTCTGATATCGACAGCTAGAACCCATGAGTTAGGAGTCCTATCTCAAATGTTAGCGCATGATTTAGGGTGCAAGAATTTCACCCTGGCAGTCAGGTAAAAAATATCGCCAGCACGATCGCTGCCAAAATAGGGGTCAGACACGTAGAGGTTCTGCAAGCCTTGTTGCGCCTGATCATCATCAGCGTCTGGCAGCAGCTCAGATTCGGTGTGCCCGTCCATGGCGATGTCAGACACTCGGAAAGTCAGTGTGCATTCCTTGTGCCAACCATCATAAGAATCACTCAGGTCTGTGTTGCTCCACGTGGTGATAGACTGATAGTCCAGCTTTCCATTCGGGAGGAGGGCCACCCAGTTTCTTCATCGTACATGCATGCCGCGAAGGGGAGTGATGTCGTACTGCAGCTCGGCGAACATGAGGCAGCCGTTGCCCATTGGCCCTGTCCTGTTTGTATCCTGAGTTAGAGTTAGTTTGGGTTAGTTTGGACGCAACTAATCCAAAAACATTCAAACAGAAAGGTTAGTTTGGGTTAGATGCATCTAACCCATCCAAAAAAAACTAACCCACCCAAGAGGTGCTTATTTGGGTTAGTTCTCCTTGGGACCACTAAAAAAAAATATTTCTCCCGCTCTCCTCGCAGCAGATCCCTCCCCACTTTCTCGAAGCTTCTCGTCCTCTCCCTCCCTCCCTCTCGCACCGCCCATGAAGGCACCTCGCCGTATCCGCGCTCCCGTCCGCCGCCGGTAAGCAGCCTCGCCCTATCCTCCCGTTCCAACCCCCTAGTCTCCCCGCGGCCTGTCCGTCCGCCGGTAAGCAGTCGCAGCTCCTTGCGCGACCCGTCCCCGTCGGCCTCGGCCAGCTCCTTGCGTCACTACTGGAATTCTGGGCTACGCCGAGTGCCACGGACACTCGGCAAAGGGTCGAAAACCGCCGGCAAAGCCTTTGTCGAGTGTCACCCTCGGCAAAAACCACCCAGCGTACACCTCTTCGGCAAACAGGAGTTTGCCGAGAGTCAGAACACGGGCACTCGGCAAAGACTTTGCCGAGAGCCAAACAGCACCACTCGGCAAAATAAAGTAGCTAACGGATAGCAGACGGTGACGGCGGTTCCTGACACGTGGGAGCAGGGGAGCAGGCCGAGGGCCTTCTTTGCCGAGTGCCACTCTCGGCAAAGAGAGCCAGTAGCAGACTGACACGTGTCAGCTCCTGACATGTGGGACCAGGCGAACAGGCCGAGGGCCAACTTTGTCGAGAGCCACTCTCGGCAAAGTCGCCCAATAGGTGACTGACACGTGTCAGCTCCTGACATGTGGTTCGCAAGCCGAGGGCCAACTTTGCCGAGAGCCACTCTCGGCAAAGTCACCCAATAGGTGGCTGACACGTGTCAGCTCCTGACATGTGGGACCAGGCGAATAGGCCGAGGGCCAACTTTGCCGAGAGCCACTCTCGGCAAAGTCACCCAATAGGTGGCTGACACGTGTCAGCTCCTGACATGTGGGACCAGGCGAACAGGCCGAGGGCCAACTTTGCCGAGTGCCACTCTCGGCAAAGAGAGCCAGTAGCAGGCTGACACGTGTCAGCTTCCGACACGTGGGACAAGGGGAGCAGGCCGAGGGCCTTCTTTGCCGAGTGCCACTCTCGGCAAACTCTATCTTTGCCGAGTGTGGCTCTCGGCAAACTGAGCCAATAGGGGAGGGCCACGTCACTTCTCCTAAAAGCCGTGAAAATACTTTGCCGAGAGCCACCGTCGGCAATCCTTTTTCCATTATCGAGAGGCCTCTCGGTAAAATTGCCAGGAAGGCTACAGGTTATTACCTTTACCGAGAGGCCTCTCGGTAAAGGTGTCAGGGTATACTGTTTGGTACACGTTTACCAAGAGGCTCTCTCGGTAAAGGGTGCATTCTGGTCCAGTTTCACAGTCATTGCCGAGAGCCGCCCTCGGCAATGGTGTGCCCAGGAGCCTTTTTTTCCTATTTCTGTTTCTTTCCTGCAGCGAAACATATACAGCAGCAGCATATAGTTCATCACACATAGAACATGTCACATATAGGCATCATTGAACAAAAGAAGCAATGATTGATTCTGAAAAACATTCCACATAAAAGCAATAGTGCATAAATGGTGAAATAGTAGTGAAGACACTCGACTACCACAAGTTTACAAGTCTCAAGATGCAAGAGTTCTCAACATACAAGGGGCAGTTTCAAACATAACATAACATGAACTTCACGCGATTTTGGAGATCGGAGTGATAGCATCAACATTAGAAGGCATCATTCCGTTTGCTGCCCCAACTCCATCAACCGGAGTGATAACATCAACATTAGAAGGCATCATTCCCTTTGCTGCCCCAACTCCACCAACTTGAGGTGGAACTACCGGAACATTGTTCGACCCTTGTGATGGGTTGAGCTGTGATGGATTGAACCAATAGTGAGATGAATGCATATGGTAATGCCGAAAATGGTGATAGAAATAGTTTGAACGAAACTCACAATGTTCCACTCTGGCGTCGGTGGCATCTCTGGCACTGGTTGGCCTTGCATGGAATAAAGATTGGCCACCATATGTTGTAAAGACTTCACTAGATCATCTTGTGCCTTCAGCTTGGCCCGGTTTTCATCTCGTTCTTTCTCGGTGTCAATCAGTCGAGTCTACAATATGGCAATGCAAATGTCATTCATGTTGAAATGCAAATATGCAGGACCATGAAGGATCAATGAAGAAGCACTGACCTGAATATCCTCAATAATGCTCACGGAATGTGGTACGTGACGCTCTACGGTAGGAGTAGAGCCAGTACTCATAGCACGGAGCGTGTTGACTCTCGGAAGGGAGGAGGTTATGACAGAATCGAGGTGAACCGCCATCCGGCCATTCGGTCTACCGCCTGCCGCGGCAATGGCCACAAGAGGGTCAAACGGTAGCACGTGAGGATCAGCGTCAGGCCCGTACGTCTCCTTCAATTTTTTGGTGTAGTTCTCTCCATCTGACCGGGCTTTAGAGCTGATCCAGTCCCTCTCCGGGTGGAGAGGGTCCTTGTCCTTGTCGTCTTTGGTACGTTTGATGGTCCATGCCTCGAAGTAAGTGATATCCTTGCCAGTGTCTTCTTTCTGCAAAAGAAAGCGATCCAAACAATCAAGGGAATGCTCACAAATGAAAGAGAACATGATGAAAAGAAAAGGATGTGGTTGCCTACATGTTTTGAGACGACACCTGGGATGGTGAGGTTGCCTTGACGGTGTCCTCGACCCCCATCAACTTACGCCGTTCAGATATTACTTTGTGTTCATCCTGCCACCCTGGATCTGTCCACCGTTCGACGATCTTCTCCCAGCACGGACGTTTGTCAGCGCACCACCGAGGAATCACCTGTAAATTAAACAAATACATCTTAGTAAGGATTCTAATTTTGCGGTAATGTAGGGAATAGCAAGCATCCATCGTCACTTGCCTTGAAGTAATTGTCCCGTGAAAGATGCGTCCCTCGAGCCTCCTGTTTGGAAATCCTATGGTTGAGATAGTCCGCGTGATACTTGACCACTAACCGGACGCGCTCCTCATAGTGCATGTCGTGGACTAGTTTCTTGGCAATATTCTCAACCACCACATTTGCACGATCCTTCTGACCCTCAACGCATGTATAGAAATCCTACAAACATGCATACTTGTGAGAAGGGTTAAATCATGACTATGGCAAATTTAAACCTTTTGGTATTGACATTTAGGTGTTTGAAAGGACTTACCCAGAAATCGTTGACCACTCGCATGGCTCTGTTATCATAAACCCTCTGACGCATATCCAGGAAATCCGGTGCAAGTTTGTAGTGATCCCATGACCAAGCTGGCTCAGTGATACCGTTCGGCAAAGTGACCAGTCCAGGATAATTTAACCTACAAAGACCCCCAATGATGCCACTCGGCGACCGTGGCAAACGCCTCTCACCACCTTTTACTAAGCTTCTGCATTTCGAAGAGTGAAGTCATATTATATGTGAGGAAATGACAAAAGGTACAATTTATATGGGATGAGTCGAGATAACCACTTACTTCTCTCCCATTGGTTTAATCAACACGTCTCTATGCACATATGGACGTCTTGGAAGGTTTGAAGGACCACGCAGCCACACTTTCCCTCTGGAAGTAGTGCTGATAGTCGAACCGCTCAGTTGCGAACCGCTCACCTTGTGGTGCTCTGTCACCCGTGAGGGTCCATCCCCACCCTCAGAAACCTGACGAACAACCAGCCTCCTCTCGGCGGCGTTGTCCTCCACCAACTCCTCCTCATCATCCTCCACCACCTCCTCCGCAAAATCCTCCTCGTCCTCCTCCTCACACGCCTCATCCCAATCCTCTGTTTCCTCCTCCTGAGCACGGTGAAGCACTGCATCAGAGGGTCAAGGAGAAGAAAGAGGTGCTCTACTACTCCCCCTCCTCGTCCGCCTCCTCGTCTTGCCTCCTCGTCCGCCTCCTCCTCCTGCCTCAACTACTCCCCCTCCTCGTCCGCCTCCTCGCCCGCCTCCTCCTCCTGCCTCACCTACTCCCCCTCCTCGTCCGCCTCCTCCTCCTGCCTCACCTACTCCCCCTCCTCGTCCGCCTCCTACTCCTCCCCCGCGTGGTACTCGACCTTGTTTCGCACGTTTTGCCGGACGGGTGTCTAGACCCGCCAATCCTTTGGCCTTCTTGGCGGTTGTGGCAACCGATGAAGGAGCGGCCACCGCTTTCACTGGTCGAGCAGGTTGATCATTGTACAGATCATTCACTTTTTTCAAACTTTCCTTTGGAATCTTGTTGCTACCTGTCATGTTTCAATCACCTGATACGAAGAAGAACAAACCAGTTAGTACAGATGATACAACTTGATGTAAATACAATAAATATATCACATATGAAGAATAAATGGAATTGTCACAATAATACATATAGTTGTTACACACACGAATACATAGAGTTGGTGCACACATGAATACATAGAGTTGTTGCACACACGAATACATAGAGTTGTGACACACATACATAGAGTTCTCACACAATTACATGGAGTTGTTAGAAATAAGGGTCAATATTAGGTGCAACATTTGGATCAGGGCTTTCATCGTCGTTATCACGCCCGTTCATACATTCATCCTCGAAGTCTTCAGGGGGGCCCTCATCCTCATCTAGCCCCATGTGCCATCGCATAAGTAATGCCAAATCTCGAGGGTCAGAAACATCCTCGTATTCGTCCTCTGCATTATCTACTTCCATGTCATCCATGGCCTCATGTTCCATAGCATCACGTTCGTGATGCACGCCATCATCTTCCTCTGCATCATCTTCGTCTTCGTCAGTGTCTGCTTCTTGAAAGAACTCTCCCTCGTATGTGTTAGGGTTTATATGGTAATCGTCCTTGTTTGGGGTAGGTACCTTGATATGCGGGGGTACCTTGTACACGACATCCCACTTCAAGAGATCGATATATTCCGTAGATGTGCACGCGTACGGGAGAAAAAACACTTGTGTAGCCTGTTGAGCCATAATATAGACATCATTTCCTGCATATTTCGATGCTCGTTCAACTTCGACAAAGCCAATACTAGGGGTTCGTCTCACTTTCTCAGGATTGAGCCAGCTGCATCTGAATACGATGGGCTTCACTCCTTGTAAACCACAATACTGCAGCTCATAAATTTCTTCGATGGTTCCATAGTAGTGACGTCCATCTGTCCCTAGACAATAGACCGCACTATTTATTGACCTTCGGTTGGGCCTCTCACGCGTGTGTTTATCAGTGTGGAAGCGATACCCATTCATGTCGTAAGCCTTAAATGACTTGGCCTCGTATTCAAAACCTTTGGCTACTTCTCTCACTTTGGCGTCCATATCAACCTCCTGATATGCCTACAAGATTAATAGGAGATTGTCTGGTTCATTAGTGGAAGCATTACCAGGCAAGTAAGATCAACTTGAAGTAACATAAAGTTAGAAAAGTTACTTTTCTTGAGAACCAAGAAATGAAATCGCCATCAGCATTGGTATCTTCAAGAAGGTTTGCTGATTCTTCGTCGCTAGGAGGCCGTGGTAGCTTCCAGAATTCGTTCTAGAATTCCCTAGCAATAGGAAAAATTCGAGTTAGAACCCAAGACTAGTGAGTAGTTGTCAATAAAGGTGTTCTACACTTACTTTATGTACGGTTGCACTTCTTCCATGTTGGTCAAGACATAGATCATAATAGTCGACCACTCAGTAGGTGAAAAGTTCCTGGGCTTCGGTCCACTTGCTTTGCCACCTTGGCCTTCGAAGAGGCTAAGGCCGGAAACATTACTGGTGGGTTCTTCATTGTAACGAGGAGGTGGATTTAACCTAGTCTGAATACTGTCATGATAGTACTTTGTCGTGGTCGTGGCCACCTCCTCGTTCAGGTATGCCTCGGCTATGGAGGCTTCAATGCGGGCTTTATTCTTACATTTCCCACGAAGATGCTTGAACTCCCGTTCAGGTGCATACTGCCATCGGAACTGCACAGGTCCTCCCATTCTAGCCTCATACGCGAGATGTAAGATCATATGTTGCATCCGATTAAAGAAACCTGGCGGAAATATCATCTCTAACTTGCATAGCAACTCAGGTGCTTGTTCCTCCAACTTTGCAACCACTTCATAATCTAGTTCTTTGGCACAAAGCTGACGGAAGAAGTAGCTCAACTCCGCCAGCACTCGCCAAATATCCTCTCTGACATACCCTCGAATCATCACAGGCATTATCCGCTCAAGCCATACATGGTAGTCATGACTCTTGAGGCCTCCTATTCGCTTTGTAGCCATATTCACTCCCCTCATGATATTAGCTGCATATCCATCAGGGAAGTACAAGTTGTTCACAATCCATTGGAGAATTTCCTTCCTTTGGGGCATTGAAGGGGTGAAAGGGGCTGGTGGCTTCTTCCAAGAATTACCTTTTGCACGAGGCACCAAATTTAATTTTGGCCTGTTGCATAGTTGGCTTGATCGATCCTAGCCTGAATGTTATCCTTTGACTTCTCGGTGTCGAGGAGCGTGCCGAGTAAGGCCTCCGCAATATTCTTTTCAGTGTGCATTACATCAATGTTGTGTGGAAGTAGAAGATCTTTAAAGTAAGGGAGCCTCCATAAGCTTGGAATGTGAGTCCACTGGTGTGTCTCTCCATATCCCACAAAACCTTTCCCATCGAGCTTTTCCTCGAGAGCATCTAACTCATCCTTAAGCTGGGCACCGGTCATAATAGGTGGTGGCGGGTCATCAACAATAACACCTTTTTGGAAGTGCATAGCGTCTTGTCTGTATGGGTGATCAAGACGAAGGAACTGCCGATGTTGGTCAAAGCATACATACTTGTGACCCTTAGCCAGCCAAATGAAAGTCACACGCTGTCGACACACTGGGCAAGGCCACTTCCCCTTTACACACCAACCACAAAATATCGCACGTGCCGGTAGGTCATGTAGCGATGTGTGGTACCAGATATGCATATTGAAGTGCTTCTTTGAAACGGCATCGTATGTCCGGACCCCGTTGTTCCAAGCAACAAGTAAGTCGTCCACCAATGGCTCCATATACACACTCATATGCTTCCCGGGATAGTTAGGACCTGGAATTATCAACGTCAGGAACATGTGATGTCGTTGCATGCAAACGCCAGGGGGCAGATTCAGGGGGATAACATATACTGGCCAACAACTGTATATGGCAGCCATCAAACCATATGGATTGAACCCGTCGGTTGTTATCCCAACAGCTACACTCTTCCAGTCATCTGTTTTCTTATGAATTTCAACAAATTTCTTCCATGCTTCACCATCCCGTGGATGTTGCATCTTTTTTGTATTGTACATCTTCCCTTCGGCGGCCCATCTCATATATTGGGCAGTTTCCTCGGTCATATAAAGCCTCTGGATCCTTTCTGTGAATGAAAGATATCGAAGGATATTGACGGCAATTGTGAGCTGCCTCTTGCTACCATCATCATCTATTACCTCAATATACCTAGAGGATTTGCACTTGACACAATAATTCGTATCTTTATGTTCATTTATAAATAACATGCATCCGTTTGGACAAGCATGTATTTGCTCATACGGCATCTTAAGTGAACCGAGGATTTTGTTCGACTCGTACATGTTCTTTGGCAATATATTTTCTTTAGGCAACAGGCTAGCAATAACTGACAATAACTCATTGAAGCAAATTATGCTCATGTTATGGTTTACCTTCAGGGCCATTAGGCGTGCAATGCCATCTAGTTGAGTAACCTCTGTATGGGCGTGAAGGGATTTTTGTGCCGCAAACAAAGCTGCATGATACTCTTCAGGGCTTTCCGGCGGCTCCTTGGAGTTCGGGTCCTCCCGCGGATCCGCACGACGGATGTCATCTAACAGGTTTTCAATCCGAGTATCATATTCGCCGGTGCGTTGTCGCACCACCTTCGCCCTGGACTGTTCTATCTCACCGTGAAAGATCCACCGGTAATAGCCTGGCGTAAACCCATATTTTCCTAAGTGTTTACTCATAGTAATCTTATCTCTTTCAGTCTGGTTATCACACTCCGTGCATGGGCACCAAATTCCACGAACTGGCGTTTCTCCAGCAAATACTAATTCCAGGAAATCATTGGTCTTCGACCTCCACTCAGGGGTCATACCCTCCATGCTGGGATGTCCGGTGTACATCCACTCACGTTCTTCCATCCTCTGATATAAAGTGAAACACACACATAAATTTTTTTATGTAACAAGTGGTTCCATCAAGTTTTACGACATGCACTGAGCTATGTAATAGGTAAAGATAGGTCCTAATCCCACCCGAGAATGTGTAGGATGGGTCCGCTTTCATGACGTACTCCGACCCGAGACAAAATTTCGGCAGCACCTCCCCGCTGTTCTCCAAATACACGTCTCAGCAATAAGCCAAGAGGATGTGTATCTAGAGAACAACAAGGAGACACTGTCGAAATTCTGTCTCGGATCTAAGTACATCATGAAAACGACCCGCCTACACATCCTCGGGTTGTCCATGGAAAACATGGACAATTCGAAAGAGTGGAGGTTATAAATATGCAAAGACTTGCATATTTATATATACAACCCTTCCGAACGGGAGACACCTAGGTTACGCGACTATTTAGGTGATCTACAAATAACGAAAACCTACACATGAACGGGAAGAGATTACCCTTGAAGCGTGCAACGGAATTCACTCTCTCTATTGTCAAAATAGATGCATGTCCTGCATGAAAGAATGAAGTTGTGTCAATCATATCTCAACAACAACACCCACAACACACACACCAACATCACTCACTCACACACACACACATCAAAAGCACATCCACCCACACACACACCAACATCACTCACTGACACACACACACACATACAAAGCACACACTCACACACATTATTCACTATGCATATATATACACCTTTGGTTATAATGGAGAGGGGGGAAATCCCTTTTGTTTCAAAAAAACGAGATTGAGTAGGGGCTCACCAACGGGGCAGGGGGCGGCGGGGGAGGTGGATGCCGGACGTGGTAGACCTCGGTGGAGGGGATGCCGCGCCGGTGGAGGTCGACGAGCTCGGTGGAGGTGGAGGTGGCGGTGGGGGGGCTCGGTGGAGGTGGCGGTGGGGGCGGTGGAGGTGGAGGGGTCGGGGGAGGCGGCGGCGGCAGGCCAGTGGAGGTGGACGAGCTCGGTGGAGGTGAAGGTGGCGGTGGGGGGCTCGGTGGAGGTGGAGGTGGCGGTGGGGGGCTCGGTGGAGGTGGCGGCGGGAGGGCTGGTGGAGGCGGCGGCGGCGGTGGCAAAGCAAGCCGGATGGGGCGGCGGCGCTGAGGGGCGGCGACGGACAGAGGGGGCAGGGGCGAGTGAGAAACAGAGAGGAGAGGAGTGAGCGCGCGCGCGAGGGGGAAATTTTGTATAAGTCCCCGTGGGAAACGTTTCCGAGAGCCAAACTTTAGAGACACTCGGTAAAAGTCTTAACCTAGATCTCGTGGGCTTTTCTGAGAGCCGCACCGACAGCATTTACCGAGGGTCGACTAACGGCTCTCGGCAATGGCAACTTCTTCCGAGAGCTACTCTCGGTAAATCATCTAACCTTGATCTCTTTCCTTCTTGTGCATTCTCGATAATATGCATTATACTTTTTTTTGCATTTCTACCATGCTTGGCAAACAACCTTAGCACATCATAATTACCGTCTTGTGTGTTTTTCTTTGGATGGGCCTCGTTCGGTTCTAGAGACCGGCACCCCTCCGGTGGCCCTGGCGGTCTAGGGCGTTGTTCGGCACCTAGAGGGGGTAGGCCACGGGGAATAACTGCTTCTTCGTCTTAGTGCATGTCATCGCGAGATGACAGACCAAGTCTAGGCCCGTTTTGTCACGGGATCGCCCACCGAAGACTCTGTCTCGGGGACGAACGCAGCCGGTCCTCGACGTTCCCGCCCGTGTGTGTGGTTTGTGAGGCTCCGGTGGCATCGCTACCCCCCTGGGCCCCCGTCCCGCCTAACCCTGTAGCGTTTGACCACGGGATCTAGCCCTTTGACTTTGCACGAACGGGCTTTGACCAGTGGAACTCTCCATCCGGTTGTGTTAGGTCAGCTCATAGGAACACTTTGGAGCAACATCCGGGCCAAAGCCACAGCAAGATCCCATCCGTGTAGACCCGACGCGTCCGTTTCCCCCCTCCAGGTGTCAGCGGCGGTACCGTCCGTGATGGGGGGCACACCCCGGAGACGCGTGCCGCGCGTTTGCAACTGCCACAACACTTCCAGACTTGTGAGGGGCCGCATACGCAAGATTTGACGGCATGTGCTAGCCCCAGAGGCCGCCGGCCACAGTCGTAGACACGCGAAGAGCAATCCGCGGAGAGGGAAGTGTTCCAAAAATTATGAAAAATTTCCATCAGTCCTATAGCACATGTGCCCACGTCGTGTCAAAAAGTCATGATTTTATCGTGCTCCGAGTATTCAATAATATTCACGCCGCATCGTTACCGCAGAACGTCTACTACTGTGTTATCGCCGTCCGTGAGGGGGGCCACGGCCCGAAGACGCGTGCCGCCTCTTCAGACATGCCACCACACCGTACGACATGTATGAGGACCCGGTGCGATGCTCTGGTGGCATCGCTACCCCCCAGGGCCCCCGTCCCGCCTAACCCTGTAGTGTTTGACCACGGGATCTAGCCCTTTGACTTTGCACGGACGGGCTTTGACCAGTGGAACTCTCCACCCGGTTGTGTTAGGTCAGCTCATAGGAACACTTTGGAGCAACATCCGGGCCAAAGCCACAGCAAAATCCCATCCATGTAGACCCGACGCGTCCGTTTCCCCCCTCCAGGTGCCGGCGGCGGTGCCGTCCGTGTGGGGGGCACACTCCGGAGACGCGTGCCAGGCGTTTGCAACCGCCACAACACTTCCAGACTTGTGAGAGGCCGCCTACGCAAGATTTGGCGGCATGTGCTAGCCCCCAGAGGCCGCCGGCCACAGTCGTAGACACACGAAGAGCAATCCGCGGAGAGGGAAGTGTTCAGATACTTCTCCATCACAAAACATTCTGAAAAAATTACCATCAGTCCTATAGCACATGTGCCCACATCGTGTAAAAAAGTCATGATTTTATCGTGCTCCGAGTATTTAATAATATTCACGCCGCATCATTACCGCAGAACGTCTACTACTGTGTCATCGCCGTCCGTGAGGGGGGCACACCCCGGAGACGCGTGCCGCCTCTTCGGACATGCCACCACACCATACGGCATGTATGAGGGCCCGGTGCGATGCTCCGGTGGCATCGCTACCCCCCCCCCCATTGCCCCCGTCCCGCCTAACCCTGTAGCGTTTGACCACGGGATCTAGCCCTTTGATTTTGCACGGACGGGCTTTGACCAGTGGAACTCTCCACCCGGTTGTGTTGGGTCAGCACATAGGAACACTTTGGAGCAACATCCGGGCCAAAGCCACAGCAAGATCCCATCCGTCTAGACCCGACGCGTCCGTTTCCCCCCTCCAGGTGCCGGCGGCGGCGCCGTCCGTGAGGGGGGCACACCCCGGAGACGCGTGCCGGGCGTTTGCAACCGCCAGAACACTTCCAGACTTGTGAGAGGCCGCCTACGCAAGATTTGGCGGCATGTGCTAGCCCCCGGAGGCCGCCGGCCACAGTCGTAGACACGCGAAGATCAATTTGCGGAGAGGGAAGTGTTCAGATACTTCTCCATCACCAAAATGTATGAATAATTACAATCAATCCTATAGCACATGTGCCCACGTCGTGTCAAAAAGTCATGATTTTATCGTGCTCTGAGTATTTAATAATATTCACGCCGCATCGTTACCGCAGAACGTCTACTACTGTGTCATCGCCGTCCGTGAGGGGGGCACACCCCGGAGACGCGTGCTGCCTCTTCGGACATGCCACCACACCGTACGGTGTGTATGAGGGCCCGGTGCGATGCTCCGGTGGCATCGCTACCCCCCAGGGCCTCCGTCCCGCCTAACCCTGTAGCGTTTGACCACGGGATCTAGCCCTTTGACTTTGCACGGACGGGCTTTGACCAGTAGAACTCTCCACCCGGTTGTGTTAGGTCAGCTCATAGGAACACTTTGGAGCAACATCCGGGCCAAAGCCACAGCAAGATCCCATCCGTGTAGACCCGACGCGTCCGTTTCCCCCCTCCAGGTGCCGGCGGCGCCGTCCGTGAGGGGTGGCACACCCCGGAGACGCATGCCGGGCGTTTGCAACCGCCACAACACTTCCAGACTTGTGAGAGGCCGCCTACGCAAGAATTGGCGGCATGTGCTAGCCCCCGGAGGCCGTCGGGCACAGTCGTAGACACACGAAGAGCAATCCGCGGAGAGGGAAGTGTTCAGATACTTATCCATCACCAAAATTTATGAAAAATTACCATCAGTCCTATAGCACATGTGCCCACATCGTGTAAAAAAGTCATGATTTTAGCGTGCTCTGAGTATTTAATAATATTCACGCTGCATCGTTACTGCAGAACGTCTACTACTGTGTCATCGCCGTCCGTGAGGGGGGCCACACCCCAGAGACACGTGCCGCCTCTTCGGACATGCCACCACACCGTACGGCATGTATGAGGGCCTGGTGCGATGCTCCGGTGGCATCGCTACCCCCAGGGCCCCCGTCCCGCCTAACCCTGTAGCGTTTGACCACGGGATCTAGCCCTTTGACTTTGCACGGACGGGCTTTGACCAGTGGAAGTCTCCACCCGGTTGTGTTAGGTCAGCTCATAGGAACACTTTGGAGCAACATCCAGGCCAAAGACACAGCAAGATCCCATCCGTGTAGACCCGACGCATCCGTTTCCCCCTCCAGTTGCCGGCGATGGCGCCGTCCGTGAGGGGGGGCACACCCCGGAGACGCGTGCCGGGCGTTTGCAACCGCCACAACACTTCCAGACTTGTGAGAGGCCGCCTACGCAAGATTTGGCGGCATGTGCTAGCCCCCGGAGACTGTCGGCCACAGTGGTAGACACGCGAAGAGCAATCCGCGGAGAGGGAAGTGTTCAGATACTTCTCCATCACAAAAAATTATGAAAAATTACCATCAGTCCTATAGCACATGTGCCCACGTCGTGTAAAAAAGTCATGATTTTATCGTGCTTCGAGTATTTAATAATATTCACGCCACATCGTTACCGCAGATCGTCTACTACTGTGTCATCGCCGTCCGTGAGGGGGGCCACACCCCGGAGACGTGTGCCGCCTCTTCGTACATGCAACCACACCGCACGACATGTATGAGGGCCCGGTGCGATGCTCCGGTGGCATCGCTACCACCCAGGGCCCCCGTCCCGCCTAACCCTGTAGCGTTTGACCACGAGATCTAGCCCTTTGACTTTTCATGGACGGGCTTTGACCAGTGGAAGTCTCCACCCGGTTGTGTTAGGTCAGGTCATAGGATCACTTTGGAGCAACATCCGGGCCAAAGCCACAGCAAGATCCCATCCGTGTAGACCCGACGCGTCCGTTTCCCCCTCCAGTTGCCGGCGGTGGCGCCGTCCGTGAGGGGGGGCACCCCGGAGACGCGTGCCGGGTGTTTGCAGCCGCCACAATACTTCTAGACTTGTGAGAGGCCGCCTACGCAAGATTTGGCGGCATGTGCTAGCCCCCGGAGGCCGCCGGCCACAGCCGTAGACACGCGAAGAGCAATCCGCGGCGAGGGAAGTGTTCCAAATTTTATGAAAAATTACCATCAGTCCTATAGCACATGTGCCCGCGTCTTGTAAAAAAGTCATGATTTTATCGTGCTCCGAGTATTTAATAATATTCACGCCGCATCGTTACCGCAGAACGTCTACTACTGTGTCATCGCCGTACGTGAGGGGGGCCACATCCCAGAGACGCGTGCCGCCTCTTCGTACGTGCAACCACTCCGCACGGCATGTATGAGGGCCCGGTGCGATGCTCCGGTGGCATCGCTACCCCCCCCAAGGCCCCCGTCCCGCCTAACCCTGTTGCATTTGACCACGGGATCTAGCCCTTTGACTTTGCACGGACGGGCTTTGACCAGTGGAACTCTCCACCCGGTTGTGTTAGGTCAGCTCATAGGAACACTTTGGAGCAACATCCGGTCCAAAGCCACAGCAAGATCCCGTGTGTGTAGACCTGACGCGTCCGTTTCCCCCTCCAGTTGCCGGCGGCGGCACCGTCCGTGAGGTGGGGCACACCCCGGAGACGCGTGCCGGGCGTTTGCAACCGCCACAACACTTCCAGACTTATGAGAAGCCGCCTACGCAAGATTTGGCGGCATGTGCTAGCCCCCGGAGGCCGCCGGCCACAGTCGTAGACACGCGAAGAGCAATCCGCGGAGAGGGAAGTGTTCCAAAATTTAGGAAAAATTACCATCAGTCCTATAGCACATGTGCCCACGTCGTGTAAAAAAGTCATGATTTTATCGTACTCCGAGTATTTAATAATATTCACGCCGCATCGTTACCGCAGAACGTCTACTACTGTGTCATCGCCGTCCGTGAGGGGGGCCACACCCCGGAGACGCGTGCCGCCTCTTCGGACATGCCACCACACCGTACGGCATTTATGAGGGCCCGGTGCGATGCTCCGGTGGCATCGCTACCCCCCAGGGCTCCCGTCCCGTCTAACCCTGTAGCGTTTGACCACGGGATCTAGCCCTTTGACTTTGCACGGACGGGCTTTGACCAGTGGAACTCTCCACCCGGTTGTGTTAGGTCAGCTCATAGGAACACTTTGGAGCAACATCCGGGCAAAAGCCACAGCAAGATCCCATCCGTGTAGACCCGACGCGTCCGTTTCCCCCCTCCAGGTGCCGGCGGCGGCGCTGTCCGTGAGGGGGGCACAGCCCGGAGACGCGTGCCGGGCGTTTGCAACCGCCACAACACTTCCAGACTTGTGAGAGGTCGCCTACGCAAGATTTGGCGGCATGTGCTAGCCCCCGGAGGCCGCCGGCCACAGTCGTAGACACGCGAAGAGCAATCCGCGGAGAGGGAAGTGTTCAGATACTTCTCCATCACCAAAATTTATGAAAAATTACCATCAGTCCTATACCACATGTGCCCACGTCGTGTAAAAAAGTCATGATTTTATTATGCTCCGATTATTTAATAATATTCACGCCGCATCGTTACCGCAAAACGCCTACTACTGTGTCATCGCCGTCCGTGAGGGGGGCTACACCCCGGAGACACGTGTCGCCTCTTCGGACATGCCACCACACCGTACGGCATGTATGAGGGCCCGGTGCGATGCTCCGGTGGCATTGCTACCCCCCCAGGGCCCCCGTCCCGCCTAACCCTGTAGCGTTTGACCACGGGATCTAGCCCTTTGACTTTGCACGGACGGGCTTTGACCAGTGGAACTCTCCATCCGGTTGTGTTAGGTCAGCTCATAGGAACACTTTGGAGCAACATTCGGGCCAAAGCCATAGCAAGATCCCATCCGTGTAGACCCGACGCGTCCGTTTCCCCCCTCCAGGTGCCGGCGGCGGCGCCGTCCGTGAGGGGGGCACACCCCGGAGACGCGTGCTGGGCGTTTGCAACCGCCACAACACTTCCAAACTTGTGAGAGGCGGCCTACGCACGATTTGGCGGCATGTGCTAGCCCCCGGAGGCCGTCGGCCACATTCGAAGACACGCGAAGAGCAATCCGCGGAGAGGGAAGTGTTCAGATACTTCTCCATCACCAAAAATTATGAAAAATTACCATCAGTCCTATAGCACATGTGCCCACGTCGTGTAAAAAAGTCATCATTTTATCATGCTCCGAGTATTTAATAATATTCACGCCGCATCGTTACCGCATAACGTCTACTACTGTGTCATCACCGTCCGTGAGGGGGTCCACACCCCGGAGATGCGTGCCGCCTCTTCGGACATGCCACCACACCGTACGGCATGTATGAGGGCCCGGTGCGATTCTCCGGTGGCATCGCTACCCACCCCCCAGGGCCCCCGTCCCGCCTAACCCTGTAGCGTTTGACCACAGGATCTAGCCCTTTGACTTTGCACGGACGGGCTTTGACCAGTTGAACTCTCCACCCGGTTGTGTTAGGTCAGCTCATAGGAACACCTTGGAGCAATATCCGGGCCAAAGCCACAGCAAGATCCCATCCGTGTAGACCCGACGCGTCCGTTTCCCCCTCCAGGTGCCGGCGGCGGCGCCGTCCGTGAGGGAGGGCACACCCCGGAGACGCGTGCCGGGCGTTTGCAACCGCCACAACACTCCCAGACTTGTGAGAGGCCGCCTACGCAAGATTTGGCGGCATGTGCTAGCCCCCGGAGGCCGACGGCCACAGTCGTAGACACACGAAGAGCAATCCGCGGAGAGGGAAGTGTTCAGATACTTCTTCATCACCAAAAATTATGAAAAAATTACCATCGGTCCTATAGCACATGTGCCCACGTCGTGTAAAAAAGTCATGATTTTATCGTGCTCCGAGTATTTAATAATATTCACGCCGCATCGTTACCGCAGAACGTCTACTACTGTGTCATCGCCGTCCGTGAGGGGGGCCACACCCCGGAGACGCGTGCCGCCTCTTCGGACATGCCACCACACCGTACGGCATATATGAGGGCCCGGTGTGATGCTCCGGTGGAATCGCTACCCCCCCCCCCCCCGGGCCCCCGCCCCGCCTAACCCTATAGCGTTTGACCACGGGATCTTGCCTTTGACTTTGCACGGACGGGCTTTGACCAGTGGAAATATCCACCCGGTTGTGTTAGGTCAGCTCATAGGAACACTTTGGAGTAACATCCGGGCCAAAGCCACAGCAAGATCCCATCCGTGAAGACCCGACGCGTCCGTTTCCTCCCTCCAGGTGCTGGCGGCGGCACCGTCCGTGAGGGGGGGCACACCCCGGAGACGCGTGCCGGGCGTTTGCAACCGCCACAACACTTCCAGACTTGGGAGAGGCGGCCTACGCAAGATTTGGCGGCATGTGCTAGCCCCCGGAGGCCGCCGGCCACAGTCGTAGACACGCGAAGAGCAATCCGCGGAGAGGGAAGTGTTCAGATACTTCTCCGTCAGCAAAAATTATGAAAAATTACCATCAGTCCTATAGCACATGTGCCCACGTCGTGTAAAAAAGTCATGATTTTATCGTGCTCCGAGTATTTAATAATATTCACGCCGCATCGTTACCGCAGAACGTCTACTACTGTGTCATCACCGTCCGTGAGGGGGGCCACACCCCGGAGACTCGTGCCGCCTCTTCGTACATGCAACCGCACCGTACGGCATGTATGAGGGCCCGGTGCGATGCTCCGGTGGCATTGCTACCCCCCAGGGCCCCCGTCCCGCCTAACCCTGTAGCGTTTGACCACGGGATCTAGCCCTTTGACTTTCCACGGATGGGCTTTGACCAGTGGAACTCTCCACCCGGTTGTGTTAGGTCAGCCCATAGGAACACTTTGGAGCAACATCCGGGCCAAAGCCACAGCAAGATCCCATCCGTGTAGACCCGACGCGTCCGTTTCCCCGTGTGTGTGGTTTGTGAGGCACGTGCCACGTCAAGGACATGCGTTGCTTATTCAAATAGCACACCACCCCTGCATGCATATGCATCGGCCACACGCATGTAGGGGTGCCCTCCCCCCCTTGGGCGGTCTCTATATCGAGCACCCATCCGGTGGCCCCGGCGGTCTAGGGCGTTGTTCGGCACCGAGAGGGTGTAACTCAACGGTGAATAAATGCTTCTCTGTGTTAGTGCATGTCATCTCAAGATGACAGACCAAGTCTAGGCTTGTTCTTTCACGGGATCACCCACCGAAGACTCTGTCTCGGGGACGGACGCAGCCGGTCCTCGACGTTCCCGCCCGTGTTTGTGAGGCACGTGCCACGTCAAGGACGTGCGTTGCTTATTCAAATAGCACACCACCCCTGCATGCATATGCATGGGCCACACGCATGTAGGGGTGCACTCCCCCCTCGGGTGGTGTCTATATCGAGCCACCATCCGGTGGCCCCTGCGGTCTAGGAAGTTGACCGGCACCGAGAGAGGGGGTAGGCCACGGTCAACAACTGCTTCTTCTCATGTTTTTTACTTTACACTCTTTAAAGTTGAGTTTTGAACAAATCTAACCCAAAAGCATATATATATATATATATATGTGAGTGCATCAAAAGTCTTTTATCGAAAAAATTCATCAAAAGTCATGGAATTTCCAAACTTTGGTTCGTAAAAACATATGAAATATGAGATACAAAAATAAAGTGCAAAACTAAAACTAAAAGAGAAGGGGAAAAAATTAGAGGCAGTAGTTATCGAGGGTCGATTTCTCGGCTCTCGGTAATGTCCACTTTTTCGAGAGTTACTCTGTGTAAAAGTGTAACCTAGATCTAGGGGACATATGTTCCGAGAGTTACTGTCGGTAAAAGTGACGCACCGACAAGCACTCGGTAAAGGTGACATCGACTACTTAAGCATATTCCCCCCTGTTATTTCTTCTCTCTGCTCCCCACCGACCGGCGCCCCTCCACTCCTCTCCTCTCCTTTTGCTCCCCCACCTGACCGGCGCCCCTCCACCGGCCGGCGCCCCCTCCACCGCCGCCCCCCACACCACACTGAGCTCCTCCCTCCGGTGAGCCCCCCTTCCTCCTCTCCATGTATGCATAGATAGATGGATTGATAGATGGATGGATTGATAGATGGATGCATAGATGGATGGATTGATAGATGGATCGATGGATTGATAGATGGATGGATGCCATGTAGATAAATTTTTTCTATATCAAAAGAAAAAATGTAGATAATTGTTGATAATGTTGTATGCAATGGATGCTATGTGTGGATGTGACCGATGAGATACGTGAGAGAGTGTTGATGAGAGTGTTCTTTGGAGGAGAAAAATCAACTTTTGAACGATGACGGTTGATCTGTGTGAGCTCCTCCTCATGTTATATTTTGATAACGCACGAGGGGCTAACCCAGCTCAACCATCACACCGAAAGTTGAAATACCCGTGAGGAGAGTGTCCACCATATATACCATCACCAGCGAGAGTGTCCACCATATATACGTGAGAGAGTGTCGTTGAGAGTTGTTTCTTGGAGGAACAAAATCGACTTTTTGATGATGGCGGACGATCTACGTGAGCTCTTATGTTATATCTTTCATGTTTGATGATCTTATGTTATTTTTCATTGTGTGATAAAAGGTGTTAGCATCGAGGTGTTAGCGTCGATCGATTTTTTTGGCTATGGCTTCCTCCAACGGTGAAGCTTCCATTAGGTCGACTCCAGGGGCACGGAGAGAGCACCGAGGACTGCTTGGAGGAACTGCTTGAGAAGAACCCACAGCTGATCATAATGAAGTTTTTTGTGGACCTGGCCAAGAAGAATCTCCCAGCTAAGGAGGGCAAGGCTCCACCACATAAAGACCATTGAGTCCACCGACCATCATTCCCGACGACGCTTGGTCCTCCACTGTGGGGGATTCCCCCACGTGCTCTGACTCGACGATCACTTGGTTTTCACACAACTACCCTTGGAGTAGTCCCTAGATAGTTTGATGTTGATTTAGTTGTATCCATAAGTACCTACTGATATGGACTTGGATGGCCACTTGCGATGCTTTCGATTGTATGAGTGATGAAGGCTTATGTTGATTATGTTATGATGTGCATTATTCCTTGTTCTTTTGTAGATGAAGTGGTATGTGGTGTACAGAGGACGGTGTCAGGAGTCTACGATTCATGGTCGGAATGCAATGAACAATACTTCGTTATGAAGGCAACTCCCACGACTCATTCAAAAACAGAGAGACGGCAGAGTATCATTACAATCAGTATTTGCTTAAGCAAAAGAGAGAAACTGAATTACGCAATGGTGCAAGCCAGACAAGGCTTAGTTGGTTCAGTGGATTGAAGAACTTCATAATTCTCTTTCAGTCTGTCATAATTGTGGTGTTGCTTTTTATCATATGGTGCATGCATGTAGACCACTTTGTTGTTTAATTAGTAAGTAGGCACTTGTACTAAAGAGCTACTTTGTGATTTGAAATGAAGCTCGTGTGAACTATTTATGGATTAATGCTTATGTGAGTTTGTTGTTAACCTGTGTGACTTGAAATGCAAGTTTGAGTATTGTATAAATGTTTATGTTGCACCAACTCAAGCAAAAAACAGTATGAACAGAACTGGGAACAAAATTTTACCGAGGGTGGTACTCGGCAAAGAGGCATGCTGGGAGCTGAAGGCACTTGGCTGTTGCAGTAATGCCGAGAGGACTCTCGGTAGAGCAGTGGTTACCGAGGGTCGATATTCGGCTCTCGGCAATGGCCACCTTTTTCGAGAGGCGCTCTCGGTAAAGCATCTAACCTAGATCTCTTTCCTTCTTGTGCATTCTCGATAATATGTATTTATACTTTTTCGTTTTCTTCCATGCTTGGCAAACAACCTTAGGACATAATAATTACCGTCTTGTGTTTTCTTCTTCGGATGGGCCTCGTCCGGTTCTAGAGACCGGCACCCCTCCGGTGGCCCCGGCGGTCTAGGGCGTTGTTCGGCACCTAGAGGGGGTAGGCCACGGGGAATAACTGCTTCTTCGTGTTAGTGCATGTCATCGCGAGATGACAGACCAAGTCTAGGCTCGTTCTGTCACGGGATCACCCACCGAAGATTCTGTCTCGGGGACGGACGCAGCCGGTCCTCGACGTTCCCGCCCGTGTGTGTGGTTTTTGAGGCACGTGTCACGTCAAGGACGTGCGTTGCTTATTCAAATAGCACACCACCCCTGCATGCATATGCATGGGCCACACGCATGTAGGGGTGCCCTCCCCCCTCCCCTTGGGCGGTCTCTATATCGAGCACCCATCCGATGGCCCCGGCGGTCTAGGGCATTATTCGGCACCGAGAGGGTGTAGTCCACGGTGAATAACTGCTTCTCCGTGTTAGTGCATGTCATCGCGAGATGACAGACCAAGTCTAGGCCTGTTCTTCGAGATAGTCTATGGGTATCGAGAGGGAATGTGTCCGGTTTGTGCAAGAAGTGCGGGTCCTGTTGCTCCGTTGGCCTCGAAACTTCTTGTGCTCTCAAAGGAGGCCATCGCATGTATATGCATGGGCTATCCGGTGGCCCCGGTGGTCTAGGAAGTTGACCGGCCCCGAGAGAGGGGGTAGGCCACGGTCAACAACTGCTTCTTCTCATGTTTATTACTTTATACTCTTTAAAGTTCTCTCTCGGTGCCGGTCTAGAAAGTTGACCGGCACCGAGAGAGGGGGTAGGCCACGGTCAATAACTGCTTCTTCTCCTGTTTATTACTTTACACTCTTTAAAGTTCTCTCTCGGTGCCGGTCTAGAAAGTTGACTAGCACCGAGAGAGGGGGTAGGCCACGGTCAACAACTGTTTCTTCTCATGTTTACTACTTTACACTCTTTAAAGTTCTGTCTCGGTGGCGGTCTAGAAAGTTGACCGGCACCGAGAGAGGGGGTAGGCCACGGTCAACAACTGCTTCTTCTCATGTTTTTTACTTTACACTCTTTAAAGCTGAGTTTTGAACAAATCTAACCCAAAAAGCATACATATATATAGGGTGGGTCTATTATGATAACACCCTTAAGACCTTATTCTGCTAACAAAATCTCCTTATTCTGCTAACAGTTCGGCACTGCAACAAAACGCGAACCAAACCGCGCACGCAATAAAAAGAAAACCACCCCCACCTCGCTGCCACTACTACACCTACCACCACCATCTCAACCCACCCCCGCACCACTCCCCGTGGTCAAACGGGGCTCCCCCACCTCCCGATACAACCACCACGCAGCGCCGCCCGCCCCGGCCACCAACCACCCCACGCCGCCCGCCGCCACCCACCACCCTGTGCCGCCCGCCGACGGCCATAACCACGCGCCACCCGCCCCGGCCACAACCACGAGCCGCCCTGCCTCGGCCACCATGAGCCAGCGCCGGATCCAGGCCG